>NW_028324300.1:33787685-33987685 GCF_058129835.1 Hydra viridissima
GTACTGACCATTTAAGAGAGTTAAACTATGGATTAGCTCTAAAAAATGAAGAAGTGTCTGAGGTATTAATTTGTTTGATTGTTTGTGTTTTTTTTTTTTAACAAAGAATAAAAAAATTTTTGTTTCATCATGAGGAATATTATGTTATAATTTTGATTGTGGCTTTGGTTTTATGAAATAAAAAAGTGTTTTCACAAATAAAAAGGTTTTATTTGTCAAAACACTTTTTTTTATTTATGTTTTCATTACGATTTGTAGGGTGATGTAAGTCAACTTCGTGTGTCATTGTTAGAAAGTATTGGCCATGTTCAAGACTTTCAGCCATTACTAAATAAGTTACAATTTGGTGCCACTGCTTTTTTATATAGTGTATACTTGCTTGAAAATCTTCGAGTTACTATTGATAGCTGTGCAGTGCAAAATTTATTTGAATATTTGCAAGATCGAGCTATTCAAAAAGATAAAAATGGTACAGAGTTAAATGTTATAAAATATTTTAAAGATCAGCTTTTATTTTGACACAAACCAAATCATTTAATATTGTTGTATACACAATGTTATCATCTTACAAATTAATAAAAATTTACTGCTCAACCAATAAAAAATGATTGCACATTTTTCTGTAGATGTTTGGAGATGCATGCGACTCACATTTGATAATATATTTATGAAATATCTTAATCTTATGTTGCAAAAAGCACGTTGTATTGAGCGAGAAAAAGAACTTGAAAAGCATGCACAATATTTTCTTGTAATGTTTAATCACACACAGGAAAAAATTCGACGAGTTGCCGACAAATATTTTTCCCTTTTAGTAGACAAGTAATTACAATTTGGTTTTTATTTTGTTTTTGTTTTTTTTTGTTTTTATTTTAATTTGATAACTAAGGACTTGTTGTAAATTAATTTAGATTCCCACATCTTCTTTGGAATCAAGTTGTATTGAAAACAATGCTTGATCTTTTGCATGTATTAAGCTATAAAACCAAGATGATGGTAAGTTCCTTGTAATTTCTTTTTAAATTATGATGAATTTATTTAAAAATCAAACTTTTTTTTTAATTCAACTAGTTTTTTATTTTTTATTCAGGAAAATCAACTCATTTCAACATTAATTAATGTACCACATAGTAGTTTAACATTAAAAATATCCCAAGAACGTATTGTTCGTGAACAAATTGTGAAAGATTTTTCAGAAAGGTGTAAAGGAATTCTTCAAGAGGCATTTAAATGGACAAGCGAGGCAACATGGTCTCTTTTGCAGGTAATTTTATACTTTTATTTTTCAAATTATACAAGCAAAAAGCTGAATAAATTGTGTATTATTTAATTCTAAATAATATAGTTCAAATTATAATTATAAGTTTCAATGTTTTTTTTTTTATCCTTTTCTTTTAAATAATTATCAGCAATACATCATTGATAAAGAAGAAGAAGAATGTATAGTACATTATGGAATAAGTCTACTGAGTGAAGTTATGTTTCGCGTTGAAAAAGAATCATTGTCAGACTTTTTAAAGTCTCCAGGTTTAAGCTCTAAGATATTTCGATCAGGAGTTCAAATACGAAGTAGATATCTAGGCGAGGTTTGTATTTTCTTTATTAGCATAGCTCATCATTTTCTCAGTATAAGAAGAACCATGTTTTGGTTTCTTTGAAATATAATTGTTATAAAAACTTTTTTTTTTAATCAATTTTTTTACTGCACGTTGCTTATTCAGTGTTAAAGGTTGTTTATCTTCTTAGAAAGTAGTTTTTGCAAGTATAATGGCTGCTTTCTAAGAACAAATTTTGAACAAAAACATTTACATTAACTTTCAAGATTTAAAAGTTTAAAAAAAAATTGTTTTTTTTTAACTTTAACTTTTTATTTATTAAAATATGATATCTAATTATTTGTTACACTATGAAAACAAAATGAATAATTAGTTTTCATATTGTAATTAACAAACAACCGTCAAAAAAAAGCAACTTTTGAATTTTTGACTATAATTTGTTAAATATAGTTTTTAGATTTAATATTGTTTTTATGAAAATTATTAGAAATTCCTTTTCCTATGACCAGGAAAGTCTTCAACAACAAACACAGGTAGAGTTGTACCATGTAACTTTTTTTAAAGGTGATTGGGCTTTGTAAAGCATTTTCCACAAATTTCACTGTTAATGGGAATGATGTGTTAATTGACATGTTATGTAAGGAGTTCAAAGTTTTACATGGAGGGGCCCGTGATAATTATGCTGTTGTCATGTATAGAGCTACTGCTTCTCTAGTCTCATCTAAATGTAAGTTATGCTCAAGCATTTTGTGTTTTGTTTTTGGTCATTGTTTTGTTCAAGTTTTTATGATTAAATAAATTAGTTATAACTCAGTCATTCAATTGCATCCATAAAAAACTTAAATGTTGGTTACTAAAACTTTGTTTAACAAAAAGGCAATAAGTTTTTCATCAACTATTTTTAATCTTTTAAAACTTTTGGGACAACAACATGATTGAAAATATTAAATGAATTCAAAAATTATGCACTTGAAAAATAATAACATAATAATAATAATATTGAAGATACTCTTTTGTTCTTTGAGTTTCTTTTGTTTTTGCCATTTTTTACCTAAATATAATAATTTTGAATGTAAATATAATTTATACAAATGACATTTTACAATCTTTGTGAATCTCAAATAAAATTTATCTTTTATCATTGTCATAAAATTGGTGTAAAACCAAAAGTGGGATATAGTAAATTGTAAGTCAACCAAATACCATTTTTGTATCAAATTAGCACATCACAGATATCAAAGTGAAACAGTAGTTGTTCACTAAGTACAGCAAGAATAATCTTATGTTATGCATATGAATTATTTATGGAGCCAGCAGCCAATTCAAATGACATGATTTCTAGAGTTTCATCATTAATTGAGGATTTTAAGTTGATAACCAAATTATTCAGATTGTGTATATAATGCAGTATTAGAACTCACAAAGTTGAGTTTTTAATCAATGTGAATGTGGCAAGGCATGGTAATTTTGCAAAAAACTATTTTAAAGTCTTTAGTACTTTTGTTTTTTTATAAATTTGTTTTAATGCTAATTTTCAATTTTTTTAATCTTAATTTTAAAGTTAATTGCTTATTTACATATTTCAGTAACAAATAATTATCTGCTACACTGCTTATGTTGGATGCCTTCAATATTGTTTTCAAAAGAAGCTTTGCAAATAGCTATTTCTTGCTGGGACTGGTTATTTGCAACACGAGCAGACTTAGAAGTTCAGGTAATTATATCATTCACAATAATCTTCTGCTTGCAAACATGTACCAGAAAAAATCTGCTCGGACATTATAAAGGATATTTATCTAACTATTGTATTTTGATATTGAATGTTATGTATGTTTTGAAAGTACATATATTAATATTATTAAATTTCACTTAAGAAAGTTTGTGAAGTTTTGTATGTGAGAACGCACGCACTTTGCGTTTTACACTCAACATCAGCTTTTGCACAGTCTTCGGCTGGACTTTCTTGGTAGCTCTCATCCATTTATTTTTGAAGTCTTTAATGTTTTTGGCTTCTTTTACAATGAACCTCAGTTTTCTTTTGACAAGACCCCAATATCTTTCGATAGGACGTAGTTCACGACAATTTGGTGGATTGAAGTGTTTTTAACGAAATCTACTTTATGTTCTCTAAGCCAGTTTAAAGTTGTCCCAGAGTAGTGACATGATGCTAAATTGGGCTAAAATAACAGGTTACCCTTGTGTGTTCTTAAAAACCGCAAAAGACATTTCTTGAGGCATTCTTTTCTGTATATTTTGGTGTTAATTGTTCCCGTAGTCACAAAACAAGAGCTTCTTTCACCACATTCACAAATTGCTTGCCAAACTTTTAAATTTTTTAGTGAATCTTTGCATTCCAATGCATTTTTGTTTGGAATTCAGTTTCTTGCGATTAATTGCTGAATAATATTGGTTTCCTGGAAGAGATCGAAAATATGCAGCACAATAAGTTTCATCGTCAATAATCAAACAAGATTTTTTAGCACATAATTTTTTATAGAGCAGCTTTGAACATCGAATTGCAACATTTTCTTGTTTTTCTTCACAACGAGGAACTTTTTTCTTTTTATAAGATTTATAACCACAATTTCTCTTTACTCTTTGTATAGTGGAAGCACTTGTCTTAAATTTATTCGCTAATGTTCGAACAGAAATCTCCGTTTTTCTGTCTAAGGCATCTTTTACCTTTTTACCAAGATCTCATCTAACAAAACATTTTTTTCTTCCACTTCCTGATTTTCTTATGATTGTACCAGTGTCCTTAAATCGTTTCACAATGCTCTACACTGTTCTCAAAGCAATCTGCAGCTCTTTAGAAATTGTTTTGTTTGATACACCAGGATTTTCAACGAGAAAATGCAAAATTTTTTCTCGCTTCTTATCTTGATTTGATGACATTTCAATTAAAGCTAATTGTTTTAATAACAGAGCTATTTAAGTTTTGAACAACATTAATACAATCACATTTTAAAACAATTAGCTTTTTTAAATGATGTACGATTTCCGTAAACACCACATCAGAACACGTGCAGATTTTTTCTGGTACATGTCTTACATGAGATAAAAGATAGTAGTAATTTATTAGTAATTAATAGTAATTTATTCTTACAAATGTATTGTTTATTATATAAACTCCTTTTTAACATCACTCAAGAAAATCACTTTATTAACCATTTTTTTACTTTTGAAATTTACTTTCTATAACTGTCTGCCTTTGATGCAACTTTTTCTTTGAGTTGGATTTTTATCTACAGTCTACAGTCTGTAAAGGTTTTCTAATTTATATTATACAATACTTTTAGGAAGTATAACTGTTTTTGAAATATATATATATATATATATATATATATATATATATATATATATATATATATATATATATATATATATATATATATATATTTATATTTATATTTATATTTATACAGTTTCTCCAGTAAATTTAGATGTGCTCATATTTTCATTAAAAAAATTGGTAGCTTTAAATAATTTGCATTTGAACAGATTAAAGATTACAATGAAATTTTTTTTTTTTTAATTTATTTATTACTGATCACATTACTATTTTAAAAAAGTCAAAAAAACAACAACAACAACAACAAAAAAAAACAATCAAAAATGTATACCTTTCAAAAATAGTAATTAAAAATGGACACAATACAAATGTCAGTATTTAATGGCCTCCTTTAGCCTTTTAACATACTCAGGCGTGTACATACATAATGCAATGTCCAACAAGGTTTTCTCAAGTTTCTCCAGAAGATTCTTAACTGATCTGATATACATGGTTACTATTTTTCTGCCCATGACCAAATATTTTCAGTAGGGATATTGTTGTAGATCAAATGATCATGAACACCATGTTATGACGGTTACATTGTCTCAGTGAACTCAGTGTGAAATCAATTTTGCTCTGTGAACAATTGCTCTGTCTTGTTGTTGCTATGTCTTGTTATTGCTGTCTTGTTGTTGCTGTCTTGTTGTTGCTGTCTTGTTGTTGCTGTCTTCTTGTTGTTCTGTCTTGTTAAAAGTTCCAGGTTATCTCCATAGAAAAAGTCTTGTAGATGGTAAAAGTGCTGCTTTGTAGATGAATTGGTTGATCTGACCTGTGTAAATGTTGCAGCATCCAGTACAATGATGAGAAATATATCTCTAGATTCCAGCAGATCCTCTGCTTTTCTGGATCTTTGATACACAAAAATTTTTAAAATACTTTTCATCTTTCAGCCACTTGACAATCACAATTTAGCAATCTCCCTGTTGTTATTTGTTTTTACTATTTTATTATACTTTTTTTATCCTTTTTTAAATTTTAATTCAGTATGTTATTTACCAAGATTTAAATGTATGTATGTTGAATCTAGTATATATACAAATATAAATAGATATATATACATATACTATATATATATCTATTCATATTTGTATATATACTAGATTCAACAAGAGTTAATTGGGGCATGGCTCTACATGGTCAACAATAAAATGGGTATGTACAGTGAAGATATTATGTTAAGTAACCCACTTTCAACATCTTATGATGACAACATAAACAGTTTGAAAGACTATGATGATGTGCAGGATTTATGGATCCAATTTTTTATTAGAAGATTTGAAGTTGTTTGTTACTATAGCAAAGAGCAGGTTAAAAAATTTTTTATTCAAATGCAGTTTTTTTATTAGAAGTACTTAGGCTTTTTAAAATTCACTGTTTGAAGATTTTTTTTTTTTCACAGAACATTTATTTTTAAAAAAATATTTAATGATTTTTTTAAATTTTGGTTTTAGGCTTCCATGTTTGTATTGATGCTGATTGACTCTCTTACAGAATCTGTTGGAAAAAGTAGTAAAATTGCTCATCATATAAACTATATACAAGCCCGTTTTCGTCTTGCCAGACTTGGTCTTCATGTGTTACAATCAAATCATTCAATGCCCCCAATCGTTACCACTGTGCTACGAGAAATGGTTTACCATACAGCACTTGATTATTTTTCGTGAGTTTATTTAAATTTATTTTCATTATTCAAAATTATTTTTATTATTCAAATTTATACATATATTTTAAAATTTATTTTTCTGATTTTATTGACTTTTTCCAGTTTAGCATAAAATAGACCTGAGATGAGCAAAATAAATTTTTATATAAACTTTGACTAAATATGCAAAATGGTAAAGTTTTTTTTTTTAGGTGGGAAGGAGGAAATAAATCCTGTCATTTTATGATAAGCATTTTAAAAAAAAAAAATTATTCAGCAGAAACAATTGATAAAAGTTTATATTATCTTATCTTTTCTTTATAAAAAGTTTATATTATCTTATCTTATAATAAAAGTTTATATTATCTTATCTTATCTTTTCATTGAATGCAGTTTGTAAACTTGTCAATCTAAATGTTACTATTCCATCAATTTATAGCAAAAGTAATTATGTAATACTTGTGGTCAAAAATTATTCTACTTTTTATTCTACATCCAATTCTGTGAAATTAATGGTGCATTATTGCCTTGTATTTTTGTAAAGAAACCTTTGAAAAAATACAAGGTAATATTTTTTTTTAATAGAGAAAGAAATTTTTTATAAAACACATGTTGCAATATGTTAAAACAAATGATGATAAAGATGATAAAATAATAAAAAAAGGCATTTGAAAATAATGATTATAAATAAATATGTGGTGCAACACACAAAAGCAGCAAAATTGGTAAAATAGTATTAGTTGATTCAACCTGTGTGGATTTTAGACAAGCCTACTCCATAAAGCTCCTTTCTAATGAATTGATGCTCCACTTTTGAAATCTTAATTCTTCTACTAAAGCCTTTTTTCCTGTTTATCATTTTAAAGTTAAATTGCTAAAAGTTACTTGTTTTCATTTTTCTATGGTTCAAGAAAATCTCAGATAACACAATCTTATATTATTTCTGAGTATCTGAGTCAACATAAGGTCTCCACACTTGTATATACACCATTATTTTTCCTAATTAAAATGTTACCTACTATGACCTTATACAGGAATAGGTGTTCTCACTTTGGGATTGGGTTTAGTTTGAAAAAAATTGGTTTTTCTTCACCTTCAATCATTATGTCATCAGACTTGCCATTTGATTTTAAGAGACTGCAGTTCTCTGTTTATTTGGCCTTTGCAATGAAAATCAACAAGGCATAAGAGCAATCCCTAACAGTTGCTGGAATTAACTTGGAAACTCCATCCTTATTACATGGACAGCTCCAGAGTTGGAAATATAGAAAATCAATACACTTTTGCTCCTAAAGGAAAAACACAGAATATTGTATATCAAAAGCCATTAACTTAAGCAGAATCCACTTCAGGATTTATCTGCAGTGATTTTTTTTTCCCATTTTTGTTTGTGCTTTGATGAAGAATAAATTTTTTAGAATGTTAGAGTTGTCATTAAAGAAAAATAATTAGAAACAAAAAACCAAATAAACAAAAAAGGTCCACCTCCATATGGTACAGGCCAGGCAATACATAATTGTGTATTATTCACTCAATAGTTTTACCTCTCAGACAACATCTAATATTTCTGTTAGTAGCATTATAAGATACATATTATAATAAATCAAATTCACGTTTGAAAAAATCCAATGAAGACCCAGATAAGGATGACATAATACGCTTGATAAGGTGCTCCAGTTTGTCACCAATATCAGGATCTTTGTTGGTTGACTCTTCATCAGTGTAGATATTTGTTTTCATATTCCAAATAAACTAGAAGTAAATCAAAAACAAAAAGGAAAAAAAAATTATGACAAAATGTGTAAGCAGAATAAAAAAAGCAGCAAGCAGTGACAATTACCTGGTGAGCAAGCAGTTTTTTTTTTTTGGGTGGGAAGGAGGAAATAAATCCTATCATAAAATGACAGGATTTATTACGTCCTTCCCACCCAAAAAAAAAAACTTCTACCATTTTGCTAATTTAGTCAAATGTTTATATAAAAATTTATTATGCTTATCTCAGGTCTGTTTTATGCCTAAAATTATACTTACATTTATAATATCCCTTTTTTTCAAGGTATTTGATTGTAATATATAATTCTGACCTAATATATTTAATTTTGAAATAATATTTTAATTTAAAAGTTATTTAGAAGTTATGCTGGTTTTTTATTTTAGTAACAATAAGATTTTTATGAATAGCAATCAAAACATTCCAACTAAAGTTTGATTAAAGATATTAAAATTTTTTCTAAGAAACTAACGGTTGTCACCTCTTTCCCAATTTTATACACATTAATCACATGTGCCTAAAACAATTGTGATAAGCTTCTAAATTGTTTGTTTGTTTTTAAAGATTGCCATCTACTTGGCCTAAACCAAAAACAGAGATGTTGGGCAGAAGCATAACGTTATTAATTGACTTCTGGAATGCTTTAAACACTGATAAACGCTTTATTAAAACATTAAATATACTATCTACTTCACTTGATTGTGACTTGGATGAACCAGTCAATGAACAAACCCAACTGACATCATCTGATTCATTGCGTGTAGAGCAGCAGGTTTGAAAATCTTTTAGACTGGAACTCTTCTTTATTAAATCTTTTCTGTTTTTTATTTAAGTTTTTTTTTTTTTTTTTTTGTCTAAGTTGATAATTTTCATTGTTTGTACTAGAGTGTTTTTTTCATTTTTGTTCTATAACTACAGCTGATTAAATGATATTATTGGTGTAAATTTAGAGCTGGCTAAATCTTCAAGGAAGGGCTAGTTCATTAAGCGCCAACACCACAAAAAAAGCATTTTTTGCCGCTCGTTCAAAAGATAGTGGAACTTTAACAAAAGAGCTTCTCAAAAAACGCATTCTAATTCTTGCTGCGTTGCGTCGAGAAATAGAACGGCTTTTAGTTTGGAGAAATCCTAAGAATGTACCAGAGCTAAGAGTACCTAATGAAGATATAGTTCATGCATGGGCTAGTCAGGTATCTCTCACTGATAAAGTTTGGAAAGAATGTATAAGAACAGCTTGGAAATGTTGTCCTCAAGTTGCTGTATATATTGCTCTTCGGTAATTTTAATTAAGTTGAAACCCATTTTTTTAATAATTATTAGAGTTATTTGATATAAAAGAATTTGTTACATTTGTCATAAACTTTCTCTTATTAATAACTTTATATTGAGTTATTTTCTTCAGTATTGGAAAATATAGGGTATATTTTTAAAGCAATATCTTAAGATTAATTTAAAAGTAACGCATTTAAATTAATTTCAGGTTTATGGAAGTATCTGTTGTACTAAAAGAAGTCAATTTGCTTGTTCAAGCAAATCCACTTTTTGTTTCCCATGTCCCAGAAGCACTTCAATTTTTAGTTGATGAAGCTACAATCCGACAAGATAAACCTGCACTTCTTTATATATTGACATGGGCTGTTGTTTCTCCTGTCAATGCAATATCATTTTTCTCTCAACAATTTCCACCGCACCCATTAACAGCACAATATGCTGTGCGAGTTCTACAATCATATTCTGCAGTACTTTTAGTTCATTTTTTGATTGTTTATTTTTTTCTATTTGTGTGCTTACTAAACTTTTTAAATTTTTTATTATATTTTATTTGCATTTTTATTACCAAAATGTTTGTTTTTTAATTGAAATAATTATTTTCAAAGTGAAATCTGTTTTTAAATAGTTTTTCTTTTCACTGATTATAAGTTTTTATTTTTTTCTCTCTTCCTCTCTCTCAAAGGAAACAATGCTGTTTTACATTCCACAATTAGTCCAAGCTCTAAGATATGATCAGATGGGTTATGTACAAAAATATATTCTCTGGGCATGCAAAAAATCTCAGTTGCTTGCTCACCAGGTAATTGTCACTGCTTGCTGCTTTTTTTATTCTGCTTACACATTTTGTCATAATTTTTTTTTCCTTTTTGTTTTTGATTTACTTCTAGTTTATTTGGAATATGAAAACAAATATCTACACTGATGAAGAGTCAACCAACAAAGATCCTGATATTGGTGACAAACTGGAGCACCTTATCAAGCGTATTATGTCATCCTTATCTGGGTCTTCATTGGATTTTTTCAAACGTGAATTTGATTTCTTTGAAGAAATAACAAAAATCTCAGGTGAAATCAGGTAGAACATGTTTCATTTTGACATAATTAATTAGCCTGCGTTTTGAGTTCAGAAATCCAAAAATGTAAATTTTTTTATTGAAGTGTTCTTTTTTTACTCACCATTTTTACTCCTAACAGTTCAACACACATTACTTTTATATTACTATTCTTTGCCATCTATGCAGTGTAATTCCAGAAGGTCAACAAAATGCTAGTATAGCTGCCAAAGTTTTTTGAAATTAAAAAAAAACATTTTCCACAAAATAATTGTTTGAGATTTTTGAAAAGATAGTTGTTACTGGGAGCCAAATCTGATGATTACAGTAGATGCTCAAGCAGATTGTACTTTTTCTTATTTTGAGTTAAAACACTTTTGTAAACTTTTACAATGTAATAATGAAAAAATGATTTTTTTCATTTTTCACAATTTGCTGTATCTAACTTGTATATATATATATATATATATATATATATATATATATATATATATATATATATATATATATATATATATATATATATAGCTTTATATTATATCTTAATTAGAGTTAGTTTTTTTTCCTTTTTCAAAATATTTAATTAACAAAAGTTCATTTGAATCCAAAAAATTTATTCTTTCTTTGTCCAGCTTCAGTCTTCTAATCCAAATTTGTTTAGAATTCATTTTTTGCTGAGCTGTCAATGTGACACTACTTTTCCATGCAACTTTTTTCATGTAAAATATTTTCTTCATGTAAAATATGGCTCTTTCATTTGACATGCCAAGTTAAAGCAATTTGATAAGTAGTAACACTCGGGTCTTCACAAACAATATCATAAACCTGTACTTGTCATCATTAATTACCTTTAATGTTTGAAAGGACTGTGTATCAATTTTCATCCGTTGAAAATGGAGCAGATGTCTTTATATTTTTAGCATTTTCTTTTGAATTATTTTTTCTAAATGAAGAATTTAATCACTGCCCAATATTCATTTTTATGTGTTGAAAATGTTGCTGAAACAAACAAATTAAAATAACTGGTGAATAACACATAAATTGTTTTGTGTTCAGTTATTTAGTGTTCAGTTGTTTAGTGTTCAGTTGTTTAGTGTTTTAATGTTCAATGCATTTAATCAATTATTTAAGCTCATTTCACATCTGCAATATTGTAATTTTTTAATGATAATTTATGAATACTAATTATCAAAGTTTAAAACAATCAGCAGTTAGATTAAGATTTTCTTTTGCAGTGCAAAAACCTTGTTTGATTTGTTCTAAAGTTTTGTAGACTAATAAAAATGTAAACAAAACTTACAAAGATAACAGATAATTTAGAATGCCTTGATACTGATATATTATTATTGATTCTCTAAGCTTTTAAATATTCTTTATATTACTATATAAAGTGTGTGTGTGTTTGTGTGTGTGTGTGTGTGTGTGTGTGTTATATATATATATATATATATATATATATATATATATATATATATATATATATATATATATATATATATATGTATATATATATATATAATGATATAAATAAAATGTGTTAATGAACTATATTTGGCATGTTTAGGCCTTATCCAAAAGGTGATGAGCGTAAGAGAGCATGCCAAGAAGCTTTAAAAAAGATCTCTCTTAGACCTGGTGTTTACCTCCCCAGTAATCCAGAAGGAGTTGTAGTTGGTATTGATTATAGTTCTGGCATTCCAATGCAGAGTGCAGCAAAAGCGCCTTTCTTAGCAAGATTTCAGGTTCAAAAATGTAGTATAAAAGAGTTAGAAGAATTAAATAAATTTGGTAAGTGTAAAGAAAATATAATAGCTAAAAGTTTTTTTTTTTTTAATTTTTAAGTTGATTAGAAAGTACTTACTGTAAATATGGGTTGAAAATATTTTTGCTGATTTTAACAGTATTTAAAAAAAAAAAAAAAAAATCATTTAAAATTGCTACTTATCATTATTTATTTAAAAAAAAGATATCTTTTTTGAGTATCAAGGTTTTTAATTGTGCAATCTTCAATTAGCTCTTGTGTTTAACCACTAAATTGTTATTATTATTTTGAGTTACCAAGCTCTACTAAATCAATTTAAATCTGTTTTTCAATCACCATAAAGTCAAAAAAAAAAAAAAAAAAAGGGTGCTATTGCTATTACTAATAATTGAAAAAATTAAAATATGCTATAATCATATTTTAATTTTTTCAATTATTCAAAACACTAGTAAATATTCAGCAGCTTTTAAGTTTAAAGTTTTTAAAGTTTAAAAAAGAACATTGAAAATCATTTTAAAATTGTACAAACTTTCTGTTGCATCTGGTCATTCTTATCATGGATAATGAAATTTACTGTCCAGATCTCAGGCATTATGGACAATGAAATTTATTGATGAGATCTCAGGCATTATGGACAATGAAATTTACTGACCAAATCTCAGGCATTAGGTAATGAGTGCTGTTGGTAGTTTTGAGGCTGATATTGAAGCTAAACAAAGAGAAAGTTGAAGTTCTATGCTAAATCATGTTTCTAAACCTTACATCTTGTCTGGAAAAATGAACTAGCATGTTTAACTAAAAGAGCATTTCAAGAAGCATCTAATTCTTTTTAAAAATAAATAAAACAAGGTCACAACATTATGTTGTGGCCAGATATGGCTAGCTTGCATTTTGCTCAAACTGTGTGTGCTCAATCAAGATGAACAAAAAGTTGGCTGTGACCAAAATGTACCAGCTGCACCAAACAAAAGATCAATAGAACCTTTCTTATTACTTGACTTACAAAGTTTCAGAGCCAATTAAAATCATTTCTGAATAATATTTATAAAAGAGAAAATGAAGACGAATGTCTTTCCTACCTTAAAATTCGATTAGATCTTAATTTTTTCCAATGGTAGTGTTTAGGCATAGCAAGTACTGATGTATTTGAGTTTTAAACTCTTGTAATAGATGATTTAAGAGACCTGAGACTTGAGTCGGCCGTTTTGCATCCCTTGCTCTCCATAATGGTTCATATTGAATAATCAAGTTGATTCAAATCTGGGCTAGGGGATGGCTAAAAATCAATAAGTCATAAATTGTCAATGTTTTCTATTAAAAGTTGTTTGGTTCTATTCCCCTCATGACTCAGAGTTATATCCTGTGGGAATACATAATTCCTATCTGGGAAGGTCTTTTTGGCTGTAATAGTAACCTGCAGTTCAATATCTAATAAACATTTTTTTTCTTTACATCTTCCAATTTTATTTACATTTGAATTTCATACATTTAAACCTTGACCATACTTTATTTACATCTCTGATTAGAAATGTATTGTTGAATATTTCATTTTTATGATTTTCTGCAAATGTTGGTCAAGGTGAGGCAGTTGATAGCTTAAGTCACCAAAATGTGTCATTGGGTGAATCATATACATTAGGATGCATATTTAAAGTTGGCGATGATGTCAGACAGGTACAATTACTTTTTAATTACAAGGAAAAAGTATTTTTATAATTTATACCTATCATTAATATATTTTTATAAGTTAGTTCAATAATTCAACAACTCTATGAAAGCATTTAAATGATCAATAAGATAAATAAAAGTAAGACAGGCAATAAAAAAACCTTTTGTTCTAAAACTTTACTTCTTTTGTCATCATACTAAACGTTAAAGAAAGTTGTGGGAAAGTTCTGATGTTTATTTAACAACATTTGTATATTTCTTTAGATATTAAACAAAATTTTGTATTTTGATCATTATATTCTAATATACGAAGCAGAAGTTTGCACAATATTTCATAATTTTGTTAGTTTGCATTTCAAAATTTACTTGAAGCTCAAAGTACATGCTAAACTTTTAGTCCAGTTAAACTAACTGCATAATCACCTCATGTTAGGCACAAACTTGTGCCTAGTCATATAAAACCACAAACAGAATATATTGTAAAACCATAGAAATTGATAACGAAGTTTCTGTACTTTTCTCCCTATAAAATTAACTTTAAATTTTATTAGAAAAATTAATTCAATTTAAGTTTTATTAGAAAAACTTTAAAACTGCAAGTTCATTATTTTATTGTACTTAAATTTTATTTTATTGAATAGGGACTCAATATATTTAAAAAACTAAAAAGCTGTAAGGGTAGTTTATTCCCATAAAATCCATCACCTTTTTTTTCTTATAAAACACAGCATATAAACATTTGTAAGGAATCAAACTTTCTTCTTTTTCTTCCTTAAATTTTTTTTTTTTTTTTTTTAAGTTTATTTGGTAAAATATAGACCTTTTCGTAATTAAGCGGCAATTATGAATCACTTGGTGTAATGTTTTCCTCGGGAGGGCAAAGTTGTAAACAAAATAGTGAGAATGCTTAACTTATTTTTTATTATTTGTTTCAAATAAAATATTTTATTTGGACATATATCATTTAAAGTAGTTTTTAACATACCACTTAAGAACTACGAGGATTTTTTGAATTTGTCAAACAGCTTGTTAGTTTTTTAACTGTTCGTGGGCTAAGTACAATTGGACGTACAGTCGAGCTTGTTGCTAGAGCATTTGCTGCAATGGAATTAAATATAGAAGTTATAGAAACAGCAGAAGAACAGGAGAAAAACCTTAAGCAATCATATGCATACAAACTAAAAGCTTTAGATCTAATTGACCCAAACTTTGTTCCGATGGAAAACAGAAATGAAATATTTTTTTTGTATATCTTTAAAAAAAATAATTTAATTTGGAATATATTAGCAAGTACAAGGACCAAAAAGCATTTTCATTTTTTGACAGTGGTTTTTTAGGCCCTATAATGCACTTCAGGTTTAAAAAAGATGTTTTGTTTGCATAAAATTAATGAAATAAGAAAACTTCGGATTGCCTTTAGTAATAACGATATAATTTCTGCTTGGTGTTCGTGCATAGGTGGAGCTTTTGAATTTTGTGATCATGTAATTGCCGTCCTTTACAAAATGGAATATGCTAATAAAGGTTAGTGTAATCCAACATGCACTGAACAAGCAGGTGTCTGGAATAAATCTCGAAAAGATGTTAATCCCTGTTTAATAACTGACCTAGTTGTTAGAAAAAGAATAGCAAATAATGTAACAAATAATAATGAGGAAAACACTTGAGTGAAAGCATTGATCCAATAATTAACTAATAATAAAGCCATCATCACTTTAATGAACATTCATTTGAAACTTTTTTAAACAACATTCATATATCCAAGCCTTCTGTTGTAATATTTAAATCAAAAATTAAAAAATCTGGTGAAAATGTTGAAAGTAATCCTGACCTTGAGGAGTTATCTTTTAAAATACTTTCTTACTATCTTAACACTGATAAAAACAACTTTGAGCAAGATATTTTTAGAAAAAATGATTTTGATCCAGGAAACAATTTAAAATGTAGGATATAATAAAGAGATCAAGCCAAAAGCAATACTTGGTTTCAAATGAGAAAGGGGAGGATAACTGCATCCAGATATCACAGTATATATACCAAAGTTAACACCCTTTCTAAAAATAGCAGTTCTGTATTTTGTACCCTCATAAAAAAAACATTTATTACTGCTTCTACCAAATGAGGAATTTGATCATAAGCAAGATCCTATAAAAAAATTTTATGCAGACTATGTATCAACACACTGATTTCAAAATTGAAAAAAGAGGTCTCTTTATTTTTTATGAAAGACCTTGTATGGCTTAATCCCCAGACAGATTTATAGTATGCAAATGCCATGGAAGGGTGTGTTTAGTTAAATGTCCTTTTAAAAATTATAATAAAACAATTAAAGAAGGAGCTAATGAATGCGATTTCTTTACAAATAAAAATGATCAAATAGCATTAAATGAGTCATAAATATTTCACACAGATTAATTCCCAAATGGCTATCACAAATTGCAAGTTAGAATATTTTATTGTTTGGACACTTAAGGACTTACATGTTGAAGTAGTGAAATTTGATCAAGAGCTCTGGTATAAGGTGAAAACAAGTTTAGATATTTTTTTCAAAACATGTTTCTATAGCATTGTTACTATTACAATCTATAACATTCTGTGAAAATTGTGATAAACTAAAACTTGAAGAGCCAGAAATCAGTGCTAGTGAATTTAATGAATGTTGCAGTATTCAATGTGAAATATGTTGCACTTGGTTCCACTGTTCTTGTCAAAATTTAAAAAAAAAGACTAGGAATCAATAGCAGATCTAGACTGGATTTGTTACATGTGCTCAATGTCTACTTTGTGTTAAGTTTTAATCTTCAATAATATCTCTTTACAAGTGTTACATGATTTATATGAAATCAGTCAATCATTTAATTTGTTCAGTCATTATGTTTAATTCATTCTTTTAAAACCTTGAAGCTTTAAGATTAATATGAAATAAATAAATTTATTGCAAAAACTTTAATAAGCACAATTTAATAAGCTTTAATAAGTACAATTTAACTATATTATCTGCTCATATCTTTTTCTATTTTATTGACTTTAAATAAAATATTCTTTACTAAATTTCTCTTCACTTATGTTTTATTTATATTTATTTTTGAAAAGGTGTTTGATTGTTAACTTGTTTGTTATTATGTTTATATATGTTTATGATTGCTTTTTTTTTTGCCTTCCCGAGAAAAACATTACATCACGTGATACATAATTGCCGCTCAATTACAAAATCTTCTATTTATCAACAAGTATAAAACAGAATTGTGATAAAATGTTTCATAATTTTTTGAATAGGATATGTTGGCTCTTCAGTTTATCGCTCTTTTTAAAAAAATATTTGATCAAGTTGATATGGATCTTTACCTTTCTCCATATAGAGTTGTTGCTACATCATCTGGGGTGAGTTCTTATCTTTAAGTTTGATAATTATAAAATTTCTTTTTTCTTTTTGAGTTTTTATATAAATTTTACCTTCTTTACTTCATTTTTTAACATTTTGATTTTAAAAAATTTGTCTATTGAAATGCTTTAGTGTGGTGTTATCGAATGTGTTCCTAATGCAAAATCTCGTGATCAGCTTGGTCGGCAAACAGAAGTAGATTTATATGCTTATTTCATAAGCACATATGGTGATGAGGAATCTTTGCTTTTTCAAGAGGTTGGGATGGTTTATATATATGAATAAATTTCAATTTTAATATGAGAAAAGTCAAACAATAGTTCTATAAAAAATATAATATTGAATATTGATTAGAAAAGTCTAAAAGAAAACATATTATAAGGAGTGTGAATTTGACCAGGAGAGAAATTTCAAGGCTCAGAAATTTGAACAGATATTCGTGAAGCATTTTTTAATAGGTGAACTGTTCAAGTATTAAAGTATAAGTATAAAAATTTTTCATTGCAATAAAAAAATTTGCAGTTCTTTTTTTGATTGAATAGAAAAAAAAAAGTGATTTTCGAAAATATTTTTAACCACCTCTCTAATATATGTCAGAAGGAAAAAACTTTTTTAAGCAGCCAGCTTTTTACTTACAAGCCTTTAAAAATAAATAAAATGATAAATCTGTGAATATTTTTTAATACACAATAATTTTTTTTATGTTAAGGCACGAAAGAATTTTATCCGGAGCATGGCAGCATACTCTGTGATCAGTTTCTTACTTCAGATAAAAGATCGACATAATGGTAACATCATGATCAACAATCAAGGATTCGTTATCCACATAGGTGCATAGACTTTCTATATTATTTCAGTATTTATGAGCCGCATCTGTATTGCTTATATATATATATATATATATATATATATATATATATATATATATATATATATATATATATATATATATATATATATATATATATATATATATATATATATATATTTGTAATTTAAGATTTTGGCTTTATGTTTGAATCCTCTCCTGGTGGTAACTTAGGATTTGAACCTGACATGAAGTTGACTCCTGACTGGGTACAGCTCATTGGAGGTGATATTGAAACCCCAAGTTTCCGGTAAAACTTTTTTTTAAGTTCACATTCTTTTTTTTTAAATTTTAGTTTTTATTTTTTCTTCTAGTTAGGAAAATAGTCAGGGGTTCAATCATAAGAATAAAACTAAAACGTTTTTCCAGCGTAGAAATAAACATTATTTCTAATCAAGCAACCATTTTTTATTTTAGGTGGTTTATGGAGCTGTGTGTCCGTGCTTATTTATCTGTCAGGTTGGAGGTTTTTTAAAGTTTAAAAGTTTCTTTTTAAATAACTTTTTAATTACTAATTTTACTAAGAACTTCTCGGTGAAAAAAAAAAGGTTTCATAAAAAAACTTATAAAAAAAATTCTATTTGCTTTGGTTTCTTTTTTTTTTTTTAATCAAGTTCTCAAAATTATGTTTCTTTTCCTGTCTTCTATCGGATTCTGAAAAAAAAGATTATTTGGTTTTATTTAGGCCACACACAGAAGCGTTTGTCTCTTTGGTTGCCTTGATGTTGGATACTGGTCTACCGTGTTTTCGTGGAGAGACTCTTAAAAGATTAAAGTAAAATTTTAGTTAAAATCAAAAAGGCTCAAAAATAGGTTTCTCATCCAAGACTAGCAAAAAAGATCCCCTTTCTCAGATTCATATAAAATTTAAATTTGACTTCAATGAACAGAATGATAAATTTTTACTTTAGGCAACGGTTTGCACCCACATTAACTGAGCGGCAAGCATCTGAATACATGATCCAAATTATAAAAGATTCGTATCTTAACAAAAGGTTTTCTTTTTTTGCTATATTTGTTTATCTTCTATTTGTTTAATCACTACGGTCTTAACTAGTTTTAAAGAAGATAATTAACTGAAATTTTATGTAGTAGCTCCTAAATTATTGCGGCGATGATTATATATATATATATATATATATATATATATATATATATATATATATATATATATATATATATATATATATATATATATATATATATATACTTTTTGTTATATATATAGTATCGAGATTTTAAGAACGCAAAAGGAAAAATTTAGGAAATATTTTTTATATTTTTTTTTCAGCCTTTAAGTTTTAGCATCATTTCAACTTATTGCTGTAATCAAATTTAAGCATAATAATTTTTTGAAAATTTTTTATGACCATTTCAATAATTATAAACCAAAAGAAGTGTATCAAAAATTAAAATAAAACAATAAAATATAAAAGCTGAGTGGAATTTTTCTAGAGGTCCCTGGCGGCTGATCTCTATAGTTTTTAACATGATAATTATTATCTGATTATTTTATTGATCTACTTAAATCTCGGTTCTTTCTGTCTGTTTATTAAATATTTTTGTTTATTAATTGCCTTTTTTTGTTGATTTTTTTTTAAACAGAGCTCGTGCTTACGATCTCATTCAACTTGTACAAAATCAAATACCATGTTAACGCATCGTGTGCTATGACGTGTGCTGTGACGTGTGCATCGTGACGCTGTGATCTATGGTTTATGGTGGGAAAACAAAATTGTTAAATTTGTAATTATTTAAGTTATCTTTTTCATTTTTATACTCAATTTAAGTTAATTTCGTTCTCGTTGAGCGTTATTATTGTGTAAATTATGGATTTTAACGTCAAAATCAAATAAAATACTATTTTTACTTTTATTTAATTTCTTATTCACTTTTTTTCTATAAAAAAGGTTTTTCCTGCAAAGTTGTGAATTACCGAAAAATTGTGAGCAG
Organism: Hydra viridissima; assembly: GCF_058129835.1. Lineage (NCBI taxonomy): Eukaryota > Metazoa > Cnidaria > Hydrozoa > Anthoathecata > Hydridae > Hydra > Hydra viridissima. The sequence goes on from NW_028324300.1 coordinate 33,807,946, forward strand.
GCTTTGTTTAATGAAAACCTATCAAAACTTCAATAAAAAGAAGAGTGAGCCCTAATTTTACACCCCCACTGTATGCAAGTTCTGGAAAATCACTTAAACGCGCATGCACCCACACATTTCCTAATCAATTATTACCATCTTCATTTTACGATGAGGATTGGTGACAAGATTAGTGATGTGTATTAATACTCCTGTTTTACTTCATGTTTTCTCAAAATATCCCAGCAGCCACTTTGTGGTTTACGTTGTTTTTTTTTATTGTTTTTACCTCCAAACCTGAAGATTGCAACTTAAATCCTAAAGTCTTACTTTTATCTTTGTGAAGATATCTTTGTTTCAACTATTAAAATTAATGTTAAACAGAAATACGAAAATTAGTTCAATGTGCCTCCCGGTCAACTAGAAATGGATCCCAATAGGTTACCTGTGGGCAAGTAACGATTCCTTTTGGAGCACCAAAACTGACGTCATGTTGCTTAAAAGAGAGCATCATTTGCAAAATAATATTGGTTTAATAAATCTTCTAATTGAATTTTATTAGAAAAAACTATAAAAATGTAAAAGTTGCTTTGATTAATGGTCTTCAGAAAAACAGGTAACAATGCACATAGTTCAAAAAGATATTAAATCTCCACTTGCTTTGCAAAAGAACCGTAAATGACATTGAAGGCCGTGACCCTCCAGTTGCAGAGTGCCTACAGTGAAAGAATTTGAAAAAAGTCTACCCAATAATGGCATTGGAGTCAAATACTTAAATTTGGGTTCACTACTGCACCCTTATTATACAAGGATATACACTCAAAAAAGTAGTAAACAGTGAGGTAGGCAAGGAAGCTGCTATCAAAGAATTGTTTGGGAATCACCCAATCACAACCCAGTTCTACAAGTAATTTGATGAGACTCAAGCACAAAGTCAAATTAAAACTAAACAAAGAGGTGCACTTGAAAAGGCTTCTCTAAGTCAAATATCAGAAACTCAACTGTTGCTGAACCTAAAGAGCAACAATAGCTACAGCTAGACACTCAAGCTCAACAAGAATGGAATGAAAGGATTCATAGTTTCTCTTTGTTGATTCCAATGACACTCCAACAAAGATAAAGAAGTAGTAGTGCTAGCTAAAAATGAATGGGAAAGGGAATGAGCAGGAGAAGGAGAAATACAGAGCATCTAAGGTTGCAAAGTATCTGGTGATTATTTTTTTGTCAATACCTTATTTGTTTAAAACTTTAAATATAAAATTTAGTAATTTTTTCCTTTTTCTTAATGTTCTACAGAACTTGCTTTCAAGTCTTTAATAATCTACAAGTAGTAGTGAGATTGTCTGTAAAACTCCACGTTTTAAGACCGAATTGTGGAGATTACAATAAAGAATAAAGGGAAAGATTTAATCTGGACATTAAGTGCTCGAAGATACCACAGGGGTTAAGAAATGTTAGTATGTTAGTAAAAAATTGTACGAAAAAAATAAACTCAGAAAAGAAAATCAATAAAATTACCTTTTTTAATTTTCCTGATTTTTCATTGTAAATCTATCACAAATTACTCCGATAATGTCATGAAAGGTGTTTTCCTGATTTTTTTATTGTAAATTTATCACAAATTACTCCGATAATGTCATTGTTGGTTGTATAACTGCTAATGACTTTTGTTCAGACATAACACAATATTGGTTCAGTATCAACTCAAAGTTTGGAAAAGAAGGGCACTTCTCCTTAAAAAGTGCCCTTCTTTTCCAAATCAATCTGAGTTGATTTCGGAGCAAAGCTAACTTCTCTTCAAACATTTTAATATATCAAGGGGAATAGTTCTAACACTTTAGATGCTCTTAACCTCAGTTATAAAAAAAACTCAGCTATAGGAGTTTATTGCATGGATCAAAAGCATGTCTATTGTTATTATAAAAAGCGTGAAAGATCGAATATTAATTCATAGTTGTTGTTGAAACCATTAAAGTTCCAAATCGAAGAATTTAACGCGTAACCAACGTAAGGGTACATTTGAAAAATTTACAGAAAACTTAACAAAATTGAAAAATGTCCCTTTTAATCGCCGTGGATCAATTCGTACTTTGGCTGCTGCTATTGACGTCTCAAAGTCTACACTTTTTTATGTTTTTAAACGTGGTACCAGTTTTAAAAGCATATCGTCTTCTTTTAGGCCATATTTAAAGGGAAAAAATAAGTTGATTAATAATGGTAGCGTTTTGCTTATTTATTGTAAAGCTAAGCGGTTATGTTCAGAGCATGTAAAAGATTGTTCATATGGATGAAAAGTGGAACTACTTAACACAATCGAAATATTCATACTAACTTATACTTGAGGAAGAAGAACAATACAGATCTGTAAAGTAAGCGCTTTATTAACAAATAAATGTTAATGGCAGCTGTTGCCAGGCCACGGTAAAAAAAGTAATACTCATAGCAGATGTTGCCAAACTACATAAAAAACAATGCTTTAATGGAAACATTGGTATATGGCCGTTTGTTTACTAAGAACTAGCTCAAAGAAGTTTTAAAAACTCTTGGTCTAACATTTGGGACACCTTAATGCTCACCCCATATATACTCACCATATATGCTTATCACATGGTGTTCATTATACATATACTACATCATATTGTGGAGGATAAAAGAGCTCAACAAAAAATCACGCTAAAAAAAGTTGAAGAAAAAAAGTTGTTTTAATTATTCTCCTTCTCTCCCGAAATCTCAAGTGTCAGCCTCTTGATTGAATTTGCGGTCGGACCACGTCCACACTTTTTAAAAATTACTGAGTTCAGTTACTTTTTTTAGCTGGACTTATCTTAAATTCTTAATTTTTTTTTTTTTTTTTTTTTTCACGTAGAGAATTTATAAAAGTTCTCAAAAAATGAACAAGTATTTCTTCAAGCATCTGCAAATTTAAATGTAAATATTTCCAGATGTTTTTTTTCTTCTTTAACTTCAAAATGATCAAACGAATGTTTGGAATAAACAACTATCATTTGCTTAATTGTGGTTTAGGTTCGAAGTACGTGTAAAAGTTACAAGATGAAAAAAATTTATAAACTCCTGTTGTTCTTGATAAATCACAGCCACATAATTTTTTTTTAAAACCTGTTTATAGTACGTAGAATAAAAAAAAAAAAAAAAAAAAAAATCTATTTGAAAGGTATACACTTAAAAAAAAAAAAAAAAAAAAAAAAATCTTTTTAAGGGGTCTGGTAATGAAGATTACGGTGTGTTCATTATTAATTTGTTCGGAAAGAAACGTTTTTTTTTAAGCAAATTGTAAAAAATATTTTTTAGAGGAAGAAGAAGAAAGTTTTAAGTGAAATTTTTTGAAGATTAGAAGAAAGAATTTGCTATTCGCATCAGATCGAGGTAAAAAGACATTAAGTTATGGGTAAGTACACAATGAAGCTTTTTGATGTGAAATAATAAGTTGCAATGAACAATTTTTCTTAATTTTACCAAATGTTATTGTTGTAATACTTTATATACACTATTGTCACATAAAACAAGAATATTTGTAGATGAAATCCGTTTTTTAATCTGTAGGCTCTACTTTCAATGCTCTTTAGATTTTTATGCCAAAAGCTGTTTTTCGCAATAAGTCAGAGTAAAATTTCCAAAAAAACTGGCAAAAAACCCCCCCAAAAAAAACAATTGCGAGGAACTAATAAATTGAGTTATATTGTAACTATTACCAGTAGAAAACTGGAACTTATTGCTTTTTGGTTAATATTTAAGGATTCACCAATTTTTACCTTTTCCTGAGATATTATTTTATTTATTTTTTATTGCGAAACTCGCGCACAAAATGTTCCCTTCCATGCCACTCTTTTAAGGCTGATACGGGTAAAAACAGTTCAAATTTTAATTTGAAGGCATATGTTTAAGATAGTTGGTAACTATAAACTATATTGATTTTAGATTGTCATTCCTAAGTTGTTTAAAAAAGTGCCTCATATTGATTTTTTTTTTTTAATTTAATCATGAGTTCGGTTGAAAAACAAAGAGATTCCACGAGATTCCATGGTAGTTTTAATATTTTCCCATTAACAAGTATGGTTGAAAGCAGAAAAAAAAATCAGTTGCCCGAACTTTGCCTCAATTCAATATACAACCTTTTTTAAAAAGTCAAATGTAAAATTTCGTATTAATCATTTTTCACACTACATGAGTACTATAGAGGTAATTTGTCATAACTCAAAAGCCAAAAAATTCAAAATCTCATGTCCAAACAAGTTATGCTAATTTTCAAAACTCAGTAATCAAAACCTGCATGATTTGACGGCCTACTACCTGAATTAAACGTTTAAAAATAAATTTTGCGTACAAAGTAATGAATAATAGTTAACCGCTTACATTCATCATGAAAAGAATACATTTAGTTCTTATCATTCAAGAGTTAGGAATTAATCATGATAATTTACTCGAGGCTCTTCTACTTGAGTTTCGTAGGTTGGAGGGTCTAAACCATGGAAATATTGATGAACTTGAAATGATAAATCTCACGAAAACTCTATCAATATTTAATTGTAAATTCAAATCTAAATCTCTAAACCATTCAAGAACCTTCTCAAGACTTCTGGAACATGAGCAAACCTGCTTGGATAAAGAAAAAACAGTTAACAAAAAAGACGTTGCTGCAGATCCAGGTAGAAAGAACAAGGACTGGGAAGATCTGAGAAAGAGAAGCAAAAGATCTAAGTTAGTAATAAATCAATTGATTTCAAATCAATTCAAAAAGCAGTTTACTCACTTAAACATTAAATATTATCTTGTTTAAAATTACCTAGTTGGCTGAACATCCTGCTGATGTATTGGCATCAGCTTCAATAAAAAAAGCCTCTGGAGATCCTACCAAGAAAGATTTTGCATTTGTCATAAAAAAAAAATGCTATAAATCCGGGCAAAGTTAAAAGCATGGAGAGTTGTTTTTCAATAAAAATGAAGATTGAAGATAACTTATGCTTTAAATTCAGTGTGATCTTTCCGATGAACAGTATTAAATTATCAGAAATTCATCCTTGATACAGAATGCAGACATTTATTCTTTACTTCATGAAATTAAGAATGAAAGGCAGAAATGTTATATTGAGGATGTGGTTCTGGCAGAAACATCTACTTCAACTCCTCTACAGAGTATGTTTAACCATACTCTGTAGAGGAGTTGAAGTAGATGTTTCTGCCAGAACCACAAGGATACTTAGTTTAAAGGTGTACTTTACTTTAAAGGGGTTTTGATGGTGTCTCCAAAATGTGTATAGACAAAAATTTACTGACACAAATATTGGCGAGGCCTATGTTAACGAGCAAAGTCTTTTTTAGACAGCTATTGTTTCACTTAAATTAGCCATCATGAAGGAAATAGTATGGTTGAATAAGCCCTCTAGTACACATTATTGTAGACCCCTAAATTTTAAGTATACATCTCCAATATCAAAAAGAAACGAAAGAGTTTATCAGAAATGAAGATGAACATCTTAAAGCTGAAATGAAATGATTGGTCGAGTTTGAGGTAAAGTTAGAAGTAACAGAAGACAACCCCTGAAAATATTAGCTTTATGAACCGCATTAGTTTCAAAAACCACAAATCTGAAAATAAAAAAGCACTTTTTCCTGATGTTTTGTCTTTTTTAATGACAAAATAAAAAAATAAAGCTGTTTTTGCAAACTATACTTTTTTCTTTTTTTTGTTTTGGTCATGGAATAGTAAGATAAGATAATACGGCATTTTGGCTTTTTATATCCAAATCTTTTATTTTAATTAGTATATGAGTGCGTTTTTGTTTGAGGAACCTAAATTTTTTTGTTTATATCTATCTTTGTGCGCGTAAAAGACACTAACAAGCATACGCGTGTGTATTACGCGCCATAGATACACGTAAAATTTGTTTTAAAAATATGTGGTGTATGAAAAAGCACTAGTATTGATGTATCAGATGTTTACATTTGAAGGTTAATTTTTGTCGTTTTTTTACCTTTCTAATTCACTGTGACGTAGTGACGTTTTTTTAGAAGGGAAAACTAAAAAGAGTACTAAAGGGAAGGTAAAACTAAAAAGAGTACTTAAGGGAAGGGTACTAAAAAAGCGATTACTAAAATCTACTAAAGCGTATACATAATACAGGTGGCGCAAAATATTCTACAGTCACGTGTCTTGAAATAAAAACTCTTTTTTTGGAAGAAATGAAATTTAATCTACTTTCATGATCGTAATAAAAACAAAGTCTTGAGATAAATTAATAACCTGTATGATCACCATTATATAAATTAACATCAAGATATATTAATAACCTGTATGATCACCATTATTCGCGAAGAAGTCCAAAATTTTACAACGAAAACTTTCACACAAGTTTTGGATATATTGACCAATCTGTCCAAACATTTGAGAGGTTCTCATCAATTTATGCCATTCCCGTCTTTGATGTGTGGCACTTTGCACCATCTTGCATCAAAATCGCATTTTTAGGCACAAGAAATAACTTTTTATCATTCTTAGCTTCTTTATAAACTTATAAAATACTGTTATAATATCACTGAAATATTGGTATAATAATCACTGTTTACAGAGACGTTTTCATTAATGAAATAAAGCTAAGTTTTTTATTGTGTAGATACTTTTTGCGCCACCCTTTAAATAAACAGATTCAGCTTGTAATATACAATCAACTAAATCAGTATTATAATACAACTGGCTCGTTTATTTTTAAATTTCAGCTGAATTAACTGATATTATTGAAAAATTAATTTGTTCAAAAATATGGAATATTTATATTCTTCACAATTTTAGTAAATAACAAACTATTGTCCTAAATAGGAAAAAAAAATGTTTAAAAGAAAACGTCGATAAAGTTTCCAATGTACGGTAAAACGGGTATCTTTTGTTATCACATAAAGACAAGCTTTCTCTACCTTTTACACAAGGTACTGACGTGGTAAAGTTAATAATTATAAGCGATTAGTTAGACAAACTTTTGAAAAAGTGTGTTATTTGCTTAATCTTCAGTTAATGGAGGTGGGTTTCAATTCAACTCATCTTGTAAAACCTTTCTACTTTCTCAACCGAACCCATTTTTGAGATCAACAAAAAAATATGCAAATAGTTCAAGAAACGTGGTGGCATCCCATAATTTAGTTTACTCTCAGACAAAGATTGCTTTTCAGAAAGAAGCCTCTTCTTCCAGCTCTTCTGAGATTCTCTCCTTTCTACAGTTGTCTAACCTCATGTTCAGTTGTACTTTTTTGGTCCATAAATTTTTTGGTCCATAAACTTAAATCAAAAACTAATTCTTTAAATAAGTAACTTTTATTTTTATTTATCAACAATAAATTAATTTTGTAATTTATTTGGGTCGGCTGAAATTGAAATACTAAAAACCTCCAACAATCGGCTTGTTGGATTTAATTAAATTAAGTATTAAAAAAATATCTGGAATGAGTTGATTGAGAATGAGTCGGTTGTAAATTAGTACACCAAAATGATGTGTTCTAATCATAATTATGGTGAGTTGGTCAAATCTTCAAATCTTTAAAAATTGGTTCTATCAGTGGCCACTGTTAAAACCAGCAAAGTTTTTGGTGTGACAAATTTTTAATCGTGCATATATTTTTTATTCTTTTAAAACAAGAATCTTATATTTTGAAGGGTTGAAAAAAGTATTAGAAAGAATGTTAGGTATTTTAAAAAATTAATTATTAAAACTATTCAAATTATTAAATTCCATAGAAAATTTACATTAAAAGAAATATATAAAAAAAAAATTATTTCGATTATTTTTAAATGTGTATAGAAGTTTTTAATTAATCATTATTATCCGTTAGTAACAGAAAAACAAAACTTTTTTATAAAATGAATTTTTTTTCCTTCAAACCTTTTTTCTTTCCAAAAGTCGTAACAATTTTTGTTTGTTTGGAATAAAAGCGAAGAAATAAAAGGGAAAAAATTAAAGCGAAGTTTTTACATTTTTATTCCATTATTTCTATAAAAGAAATTGGTTTTTCTTTTTTTTTATATATATATTCTTTTGACAAATAAAATAACATGGTTCTAATAAGCCCCATCTCCCATAGAGGTGTTTGAAAGATTTTTTCGATTGATTTGTTGGGTTATCTTGTTTGTTTTTTTCACTAATCAAAATTTTATTTCTTTGATTAAGCCTATTAGCTGTTGTGTCAGATTGTCATAGCTGTCATATTAGCTGTCAGGGTGTTATAGATAATTTTGTTTTTGTTTGGTGATCAAAATCGTTTTAACAGTTAAAAACTTAAAAATACAGAGGATATTTCTAGTGAAAGAGTTGTGTTTATGAAATTAACATTTTTATTTGGTTGTAGAAAGCATTTTGTTGGCACATAACAAACAACGTAGATTGCATAGAGATACACCTGACCTTGTATGGGATTTAAAATTAGCCGAGGAAGCCCAGTATTGGGCTCTTGAACTTGCTAAATCTGGTGCATTTAAACATAGCTCTACTACATCAGGAGAGAATCTTTATTACCAATGGTCTTCTAACATAATTGATGAGAGAAGTGCTTGTGAAAAAGCAGTCGAGAGTTGGTAAGAAGTTTTTCATTTTCACTAACAATTTTCAGGACTCAAAATCTCAATACTTGTTTTTGACGAAATTTTTCTCCTCCCTTTTTCATATTCAAAGTCAGGTGGTCTTTTTTCTCTTTCTTCCGAAATTAAATTGCTCTCTCTCAAACATACTGACATTTGACTGGATTAAAAGTGAACAATTTAATTCAGAACAGCAGCGTCTAGAAAAATAGAAGTTAAAATAAAAGTAAAACTGATTATTTGCATCAACACGAGTGATGCAACGAGTAATGCATTTTTAAGTCACGGCATCACCACGAGTAATGAACCATTTACCATTACTTTTCCAGTTTAGCATTTATAACTTTCTAACCTTTAAAAACACTATTATCGACAAGTTTTGATTTTGGCAAAAACTAAAAAACGTGTTTGTTCTAAAGTAATAGTTACCAGGCTCCTTATTTTTATGTAAGTTTTTAGATCAAATGTGGAGAGAGGGCCATCGCAAATATTGTTACATTATTTTACTGTTTTAGGTATTCTGAAATACAGAACTACAACTTAAGCACACACAAGTCAACTGGAGTTACTGGACATTTTACTCAGCTTGTTTGGAAATCTTCACAAAGAGTTGGGGTAGGTGTAGCTTCAGCTTCTGTAAACGGAGGACACGCGGTTTTTGTGGTTGGAAGGTATTTTCCAGCAGGAAACGTTGTTAGTAAACATGAAGAAAACGTGAAACCTTTAAAATAAAAGCCAGAAAGAAAAATAGACCATATTATAAGAAAATTTTTATTATATTAAATCCTCTTACGAAAAGGGGTTCAAAACTAGAATATTTCCCGACCATTAAAATTTTTTCTGTGCTTGCTGAAATACTGCATTAAATTCTTAATCAATTTTGTATATGAACTTTTTTCTATGTTAAAATATAGAATGTAACAGAGGTTGTTAACTGCTTGAGTAACGGGAATGTTTCCTTAAGGTTTTAGAGCATTGTCGTTAGGTCGGAATACATAAGCTTGTCCCAGCTTTTATGAACAACTTGTCCTTCTGCTGTAACAAGAACCTTGTTGTTTAAGTTAAAGTTGACACATTTTTGATCTTGTCTGATGTTAAATTTAAAATAGTGCAATGCCAATATATATATATATATATATATATATATATATATATATATATATATATATATATATATATATATATATATATATATATATATAAACAGTTATATATATATATATATAAACAGTTATATATATATAATAATAGTAGTGGCTATTAAAACAATGATTTGTGAAAATAGTTTTATGTAAACTTAAATATAAATTAATAAATTTAGGCATAACAGTAATACAAACACTGAATAATGAAATGGGAGTAAAAAATGTTGGTAACACTGTTCAAATTACTTTAGGGAAGTCCCGAATTTTATATACGAACATATCTAGATTTGTAGATTAAAATAACATATCTGTTGTTTCCTATCAATTTATTTATATTAGTTTTTGTTTATTTGGTTTTAGAAAGACTAATTAAAGGTTAGATTAATTTTAGTGTTAATTTAATGAAATATATAAAATAATGGTATAAATTTATTTTATAAATAGAAATTATGGGTCGTGCAAAGCATTGTAGTGCAGAAAAGAGACAACTAATTATTAAGTTAAAACAAGAAGGGAAAACATAAAAATTTATTCAAGAGACATTAAGTTGTTCTCCTATGATGATTAGAAACGCTCTAAAATGGAAAAATGTAGGCGAAACAAGGGGCCGAAAATAAAAAACGACTGAACATGAAGGCAGATTGATAAAACGTGCTGCTGTTGCCTATCCTTTTGTAACTTCCCGCCATATTAAAGAAGATTTAAATTTAAGCGTTTCTTCCAGAACAGTACGTAGGCGGTTAGTATAAAGTAAGTTAGTCGCCAGAAGCCCAAGAAAAGTTCCCCTTTTGAAAAAAAGGCATGTGGTAGCAAGATTACATTTTGCAAAAACGCATGCAGAATGGCCTGTTTCAAAATGGCGTAATATTTTGTGGTCTGATGAAAGCAAAATTGTTTTATTTAGGTCAAATGGACGCATGATGTATGTAAGGAGGCCACCTAACTCTGCAAAACGCAATACACTATAAAAACTGTAAAACATGGCGGAGCAAAAATAAATATTTGGGATTGTTTTTCTTATCATGGCGTAGCGCCAATCTATAAGGTTGATGGTATTATGGACCAAGACATATACCTTCAAATATTACAAAATACCATGTTGCCCTATGCAGAAGAAGATATGCCCCTTAGATGGGTTTATGTACAAGACATCGACCCAAAGTGTACCAGTCGCAGGGTTAAAAGTTGGTTCATCGAGAATAGGGTTGCAGTTATGGATTGGCCTGCACAGTCACCGGATCTCAATCCGATCGAAAACCTTTGGACGGATGTAAAAGAGGCAATTTATAGTCAAAAACCAAAAAATCACCAGGAATTATGGCAAGTTGTCCAGAATGCTTGGAACAACATTCCTTTAGAACGTTGTCAAAATTTGATTAACTCAATGCCGAATAGATGCAAAGCTGTGCTGAAAAACTGGGGGCATGCGATTAAATATTAATTTTTTACTATTGTTTAATTAAATTTATATCATTTTTTTGTTAATAAAATAAATTATTTGCAATATAACATTAAATAAATTAATACTACTATTATTATCTCCAATCTGTTTTTTATACTTACTGTATATTATTATTATAAATAAAAGCAAAAAATTTTAAATTTTCTACTAATTAGTTTATCATCTCACACCTATTTTATTAATAATCCAGTATTGCAATTTCATTTTTAGTAACTGTTTAAAGATGTTAATATTAATTCGTTAATTTTAATCACACTACTATTATTTTTTCCACAACTGTATATATATATATATATATATATATATATATATATATATATATATATATATATATATATATATATATATATATATCGGGAGTCCTTTAAGTTCTCATAGTTTACCCACTAATTTGATTCAGTAGAATAAAAAAGATGATTCCGTACCAGGTGAATAAAAATTTTTTTATCTGGTACAGAACCATCTTTTTTATTTTATTGAATCAAATGAGTGGGTAAAGAGTTTCATCATTTATAATGAGGGTATTATAAAGATCAATGATGGTAGATTCCTTCTAACAGCGTTAGAAAACTAATAATATTATCTCCTACATACTTCAGTGCATTAACAATTGCTTCATGTGACCAGTATCGAAATTAGCCATATTGAGCTGTATTTAGAAATTATTAAATTAAAATTGAAACTAAAAAATAATTTTTTGATTCAAAAAGAATTTATTTTCCATTTTTCATAGGGAAAAATCACCGCAAAACTTTATGTAATTATCATTTTTGAATGAGTTAAGATTTCCAAGTAGTTGTCTTTAAATATTTGTAGTCAGTACTTGGCTGGAAACGTTTGAAGATTGAGACGTTTGCCACAGACAACAAAGATATGTATTAATCGAAAACTACACAAGAGTAATTTTTAGAATATGATGACAGCATCCCAAGTTTAAAAATGTTTAATTTAACTTCTTTTTCAATAATTCATACGCTCCACTTAGCCTGTGTTGCTCAGCCTTGTATAAAATCAAATCTCATTTTCTAGATTTACAAGGTCCAAATCTTATAGTATATTTGTATGAAACTATCTTTGGGATACCTAAAAGTTGATTTACTTCTAACTCAGACATAATTGGAGGCAATCAATCAACTTGTTAAGTCCCATTTATATCTGAAAGAAGTCCCAATGCACAAAAAGAGATACGTTATCAGGAAAATTTTCCATTAATGTGTTAGCAATTTCCGCACGAAAGCATTTTCACCTTCTCTGAATTGTGGAACTAGTGATGCTGATATCTTGTAAGTGTTCTCGGTGGCTTTGAACTGTAGTTGATAATACTTAAGTGGCTTTTCTATCACTCAATTTTGTTCTGTCTAATGCAGCAATAACGTCATGTGTTTCGATTTTCCTTTTTTGGGTTTTTTGACGTTTTTAAGATTGCGAATATTCTTTACCTACTTTAATGGAAAGGGAAAGCGGGGCTATTAACACACTACGTTTAATTTTTGAATTTTTGACCAGATATTTCCGAAATTCTCATGGAATCTTCTTATTTAACTATCTAATCTTCCAAGGTAGTATCAGGGTTGTAAGCGCATGCGCATAGAAGTTATAGCGATTTTTGTGCTTTTTACTAACTTTGTAACTTTTGTAATTTAATTGCTACTTCGATTTTAAAAAGCTATAGCATTAACTACAGGTAGACTAGATATAAGTTTTTTATGATTCACACTAACCTGTCACATTTTGTGTTTTTCAATATTTTGCGTTTTTTGACATCTTTAGGCCATTTTGTGAGCAAAAAGGTTTTAAGGTTAGTCGGCACAAAGATCGCGGAGCTAGTTGGCAACTTGTATCAACTTACCCAGTTTCAGATTAGCCGTAAACTCACTAAAATTTTATAATACTGCAGATCTAGACATACAAAGTTTTAAAAGAAAAGCAGACAGGGCTGTAACTCCTCAAAATGTTATAAAAAATGCTGCAGATACTATTTTAATAGAAGGAAAGGTTTATTAGATGGACTTAAGGCCAAAAGAAGTTAAGATCAAAAATATTGTTTGATGGAAATTATAAGCAGTTTTGATAAAAAAGATAAACTTGAAGCAGATGCTTAATGTTTCTTAACTTGTCTCTTTCTACATGGTGTGCCAAGTTACCCCGCGGGTACCGGGAACTTTCACCGGGCCGGGGTAAGCTGGCATACATTTTTTTTTTTTTGAGGTCCTTTTTGGGCCACCATAATTTTTTTAAATGATTTGTTTCAAATTTCAAATTTTTATTCTTTTGAATTTGATATTTTCAAAAAAGTTCACCTAAAAATGCATAGAGCCCAAAAACTAAAACTGTAGCCAACTTGCCCTGGTCTCTCCTACTTAACAAATAAACTTAACAAAAACATTATGAGATTAAATAGATAGAAATCCGAGATTTTTATTCTTCCATATGGCATGTAGTTAGACTTGTAATTGAGCTTACACCATAAGATTTTCAAAATGGAAATTAAAAATTATTCATGACAAAACTTTAAGTTTTCTAAATTGACACTTTTTCGCAAACATTTCAAAAAACTGTGTTTTTTTTTGCTACCTCCAAATATTTTCGTGACTTCCAAATACTATCCAATTGTCTTTACATTCGAAATATTTTTTGGTCGTTTATACAAAGTAAGACAATAACCTTTTAATACTTATGCATTTTGGGCCAGTCGAATATATATATATGCATACATATGCATACATATATAGCCATATAAATATTGAGTTTATTCCTACATATCATCAGTTTTGTAAAAATACTTTTAAAAAAGTATTTAAAATAATAATAATTGTTGGAAAAGGTGAAAAATTGTCAATTGAACATGCTTTGCAGAAATTCGGCGACTAGAATTTTGGAACTGATTGCGAAGCAGTCAAGTCGATTATGACCTATTTTCTAGACCATGGTGGTCGACAAAATTTCTTTTATAGACGTTTTTAAATGCTTTTAAAGTTTCTAAATTTACGTTGTTTTGGCAAGTTTAAACATCAAAATCTGTTTAGATATCTTAAATACATAAAGAATACCCCTTTAAAACTCAATAAATTAGCCGTCAAGTTAGCGATACACCCAAAGTAAACGTAAGAAAGAGGTAAGAGATTTATTGCTAACTGCAACAGATAAGTTGTAAAAAAATATTAAGCTATTCACGACCGTGTTTCATTATTTCTTTAGTTTGAAACAAAATTCAACTTCGTTTCAAATAAATGATAAATTTTTAAAATAAGTATTTGCTTGGTTTTTTTTTAAAAAATTATTCGAAACAGAGTTTTATTAGAAATTTTACTTGCAAAATGGATACAAAAAAGAGAATTAAGTTGTTTGTCATTGTTACGGGACTGTACTACATTTCAGGAGAAGGTATAAGTTGTTTTTCTTGTAGTTTCTTGAAAGAAAAAAAAATCATGATTGAAAGAATTCTTAATATGAAAATATCTTAATGAAAGTACAACCCACAATATATCAAAAATTATTCTTTATAGAACCAATAAACGAACCAGAAATATCAACAATTAATAATCAACAATAATTTTATTTTAACCAAATTTAAAAAATAACTGTTATAACGGGAATTTAAGATAAGCTTGGTGGACATCTGAAAAGCTTAGTAGACATCTGAAAAATCTGTTTATATAAGACCTTGAATATTAAATCTAAGTTTAGAATGACGAACCTGTTTTGATAAAAGTATGTACGGTGGATAATACTTTTATTTCAACAAAATAATTCTATTAACCAGGATTATTGTGCATAAATTATAAGGTTGGAGTAGATTAAATCTGTTAAATTTATATCCATATAAATTTGTTACATCCAAAAACTTCTTTTTTAAACTCACAAAGTTTTTTAAACTCACAAAGTTTTTTAAACTCACAAAGTTTTTTAAACTCACAAAGTTTTTTAAACTCACAAAGTTTTTTAAACTCACAAAGTTTTTTAAACTCACAAAGTTTTTTAAACTCACAAAGTTTTTTAAACTCACAAAGTCTTTTAAACTCACAAAGTTTTTTAAACTCACAAAGTTTTTTAAACTCACAAAGTTTTTTAAACTCACAAAGTTTTTTAAACTCACAAAGTTTTTAATCTTAATTTTTAGTTGTTGAGATGAAACATCAGAAAAAAAAACAAACGTTGAAACATGAAGCAGGAGATTTTTTTGATGTTTTTCTGTTTTAATGTTTTTTTTTGATTGATGTTTCATTTTAACTTAATGTTTTATTTTTGTTTTAATAAATTGTTATAAAGACTTTAATTAGAAAAAAAAAACTTTTTAAATATTCATCATGGCGGAAAAAATAAACGTAATTCAAAACACAAAATCTTTATCTAGTTTTTTAGATTTGAAGATTCATACAGTGAAGTGAGTGAAGTGAGTGAAGTGAGTGACTTATTATGCACTAAATAGTAAACAAACAAAACTTTAAAAATTTAAGCATAGAAACTTTTTCTCAGGTTTTAAATTTTATAAGATGTCGAAAAATAACATGTAAAAAAATACTAAACAATTATCTTTAAAAAAAAAGCAACAAGAAATAAAAAAGAAAAATTTCAAAATGTTCAAATCACCAGAACATAATAATAATTAATTTGTTGTTAATTTGTCGTAACTATTTTCAATATTTTTATTGACAATAACAAGAAGAAAGAGTAAGACGATTTTTCTTTGGAATCCAAATTTTTTTTTTTTTTAAGAAAACTTCGTTTGTTTGGCATCTTTAGCACAATAAAGAAAAGCACATAACTAAAATTTTTGCCTGCTCGATGTTTGGAAGGGTCAACTATGTAGAAGAAGCAACAGCTTTAGTGATCAGTTGGTTCCCTCCAAATTTGGGGGATTGCAAACCTCATAGCTCTATTTTCCCCTTTGTACCCATCTGTAAAAAAAGTAGAATGAAAACATAATTTAAAAAGATAAAAAAGATAAACTAAAAAATAGAGATTCATTTCACTCAGTGGTATTGGAAATATGCATTTATAGTCCTACGCATTTTAATTAAAAATATGTTCATTGTGCAATCTTCTACTTCTAAGTTATATAAGATTTGTAACTTCTACCAACGTAGTTTAGACCAGGAAAAAGAGCCATCCTTTCTTAATGGCTTTATAAATGGCTTTATGCTGTTATCTCACATTCACAATAGAAAATAAGTTCAAAAGAATTCTTTTATGAATCAGATGCAAAACATGTTGCTAGGAAGTTGCTGGGTGTTTTTATTTGATGGTAGTACTTGATTAAAGCTTAATCAAATTATTTGTTAAAATAAAAGAGTTAAAAAGCCAGAGGAAAAGAAAAAAAAAAAAAGAAAGAAATAAAAAACTTCTAATTCTCCAATGCCACGTGGAGTTAAGAAAAAACTTAATAGAATATAATATAATAATATTATTATATAATATTTATAATATAATATTATTATTATTAAGGTGAAGATCATTGATTCATTTATTGTCAAAATTGATTAATTTCACAGATAATTTTTAAAATATATCGACTAATTTAAAGTGTTTCGTGGATAATTCTACAAAAATACAGTTAGAAGCATAGGCGCCGAGTTCACGGGGGCAACAGTGGCAGTGCTCCCCCAAGAAATTTATACTAATAATATGTTATCACGGATTATCATGAGGGCGAGAGTATCTATTCGCCCCCGAGATAATCCGTGATAATATATTATTAGTATAAACTTCCTGGGAGGGGGGGGGGGGCACTGCTCCTGTTACCCCCGTGAACTCGGCGCCTATGGTTAGAATCATACGTTTTATTTCATTATTATTAAATTTTATTATTACATTAATTTGTATCATTATGATTAAAGTGCTTTTCAAAAATAGTATTTTAATGTCAAAAAATGTAATTGGCTCAAGAAAAATGTTTTTTGTTCGTTTGCATCAAGTAAAACGTATCGTATATACTTTTTTGCGTTTATTTTTTCCAAATAACAGACTGGTCAACTTTTTATCCCAGGATGCATCTAATTTTTTTAAAGATAAATTTAAATTTATTTCACATCTTTCATGTCTTCTTGATAATTTATTTGCCGATTCAAAAGCCTTGGCTTTCAAAATTGAAATAAAACATGTCCGGGTTCATGCAGCGCCCCTTAATAATTCTCTTTTAAAACGGCCATTAGAACCTCCTTCAGAGACAACGAAGTCTATTGTTAAATGCTCTGGTCGAAAAGTAGTTATATGAATGTGTCCCTGTGGTATGAATAAAAGTGGTTTTTATTAAGTTTCCGAAACCTACTCTAGTTAACCATAATTCTGCCGATGTCTTCGGCCAATACATATATGAATTGTTGGTCAACATATTGACAAATATTTAAGTGAAATATTTTTTCCTAATTCTGATCTAAACTTTAAATGCCCTGAGAAAAAAAAGGCGTATAAAATTTACCAAGAGCACGTTAGGAGATATTAAACAGCATGTGTTTTCTTAATTAAAATTTAAAAGTTGTTAATATGAAATTATTTTTATGTGAAAAATTACTAAATTTATTTTTCATGTGATAAAATTACTAAAATCTGAAAAGGACCCAACGTTTCCTAATATCAAGCAAAATCCTACGGCTCTAAATAAACTATATACAAAACTTAAAAAAGACTTATGTGAAAAAGGTCCACTTTGTTTTTTAGAGTCTTCATCAAACTTATTGTATATGAAATCGAAACCACAACAAAAAACACGTGCATGTAAGAGAAACATTCTGACCTTCTAAAATCTAGACATAACTGAATATAGTTTTCAATCGTAATTTTTTTTTTCTATTGGCTACAATTTTAAACTTTAAAAGTAAATATTGATTTCCATTGATCAAAAAAAAAAAGGTACATTTATTTTATAATTTAATAATTTTTATTTGTTAAAGAAGGTCAATTTTTATGTTACTATAAATGTTGCATAGCCTCAAAGAGAGAGAAAAAGTGCAATAGTTTTGTGTTTCAATATCATTTTTTATAAAAATTGCATCGAAACAAATGAATTGTGTGGTTTGTGTTTTGTAGAAATACAAAACAAATGTTCAATGACGCATCGTCGTTCGTAGTATTCACTGCATCCTTCCAGGTACAAATAAACCAATATTTATATTTGTACTTAGAAGGCATCATATAATAGTCCTTTTTTTTAACCAACAGTATTTTGTTGGGCTGTTAAATTTGGCCAAACAAAACTTGCTCAAACACCCCAACAAACAAAAAATATTTTCTCTACTTCATTTAAGTAAAGCAAATGATACAAATTTGATGTGCTGAATACAAAAATGCTATCATAATATTTCTCTGAAGTCTAATTAAGCACAGTTTATCAATTAAAATGCGCAATTTTATGCATTTTTTAAGGAGAAAAAAAAAGCAACTCTTAAAATTGCTCTCAAAAGAGAATTTTTTTTATTAAATAAGTTTTTTGGTGCAAAGTTAAAGAATCAACATAAAAGTGGATTAACAGTTTCCAAAGAAAATTCAAACGGAAGAATTTTTTTTTTTACCTTATACTGTTACAATCCCTGTTTTTCTCAAAAATATCTCATAGCAAAAAAACTAAGCTTGTAGGAGAAAAAAAAGATGTCGTTCTCAAGATCAATGCCTCATAATTACTTGATAACACTTGACAAAGTTATCTCATGTTACTTTAAAGATTATGTATAAAGTGTCTTTTTTTAAGTAATTAAAATACAGCAAAATTTTTTTAAGTATTGCAATATTTAGTTGCTACCCAGCAAGCACACAACGTTGAAACAACGTTGAAATAACGTTGATCGACGTTGATCAACGTTGTTTCAACGTTGTGTGCTTGCTGGGTAGTTAGATATTCTAAAAATAGCTAATTTCAGTTTTGTTGCATCTTTTAGATTACTGGTTCAGATTTTCCAATGTCTCATCAAAAGAGGATTGTAAAATCAAGTGTTATGACAATAATTGGGAAACTCCATCAATTCTGGGAGGGATGAGTTACAATGTAGTTAAAAATATCTGCACTTGTTACTCATGGTTAGCTACAGATAGAACAAATTTTTTCGAGAATCTGACAAGTTTAGATTTGAAAGACATATGTAAGATTGCTTCTATATATGTGTATGTATAGCAGTATAGTTAACAAAACTTATTTTTTTGCTTTCCAGAGAAGATTCAGTTTTTGTTTTTAAGTTTACAAAAAAAAAAAAAAAGAAAAACAATAATTGTTGATAACATATTAAGCTACTGTTGTTAAATTCAAAAATCTGAGAAAAATGAAAAAATGAATGTTCTTTCAATTTTTATTTTTGTGACCGTTGAAACAATTATTGAAGTTAAAAAAAAATTTTACATACAAAAATTTTATATGTAGTATAAATTATAATAAAGAACAAAAATAATACACTTTTGATTCAACCTTGTGATAAGTTTTTTATAAAAAAACATTTTTTTTTTAGATGGTTTTTGGCGAAACAACTCATCAGAATTTGATTATTACATTCCCAACAGATATTCAGTTCCTTTTAGTAAAATTGTGCCTTTTATAATACGATATCCTGCTAATGTGCTTGAAAGCCAGAATATATCTGTATATGCTATAGACAATTTAAATAATTCTGACTATACATCAAGTAGGTTTTCATTGGCTATTCAAAAGATAACAAATGAAGGAGTTGGGC
Source organism: Hydra viridissima (assembly GCF_058129835.1). Taxonomy (NCBI): domain Eukaryota; kingdom Metazoa; phylum Cnidaria; class Hydrozoa; order Anthoathecata; family Hydridae; genus Hydra; species Hydra viridissima. The sequence goes on from NW_028324300.1 coordinate 33,827,764, forward strand.
TTTCTGACCTTAATCCTACATATTCTCATGCAACTTATTCCAGCAACTCATTTTATTTGCCCAAGAATTACTGGAACTTTTCAAATACTTTACATTTAGAACTTCCTAATAGATTTAACGCATACCCTGGATCATTTAAAATTCTTTTTGAGGTTAGTTATTACTCAAATTTAGCAGTTATACATACAGAAGGAGTAATAAGCAAAATTTATGTTTTCATTAGACTCTAGCCCAGCAAGCACACAGCATTGAAACAACGTTGAAATAACGTTGATCGACGTTGATTAACGTTATTTCAACGTTGTTTCAATGTTGTGTGCTTGCTGGGAACCTTATTGCAAATGAAAAAACTAAGGTATTGGTCTAATTTTGAGATTCCATTAAAAACTATAGCACCATTAAGCATTTACTATTTTCCAATACTTTTGTAATTTTAGGTTCTACTTAAAGCTGTTTTACAGTTTTTATTTGTATTTAAAGTTAAAGACAAAAAATGGTGTATATTTATAAAAAAAAAAAAAGTATTTTACAGTCAATCAAAGTCAAACAATGAAACAACTACTTAACTTCCATCCTGAGGTTTATTCATTCAGCAATATTTCTTAGTTTAAAATGCAACAAGGAGAGAGTTCTTGCTGTAGTTAATTATACCATCACAGCTTTAGACATTTATACTATGAAAATGACAATGTTGAAATTTCTAAAGCAGAAATTAATCAAAATTTGAATCATTTTAAGTTAATAAAACTACCAAAAAGTTTCATTATTGTGGTTTGATTTTTTCTCAATATTTCCTCACTGTCATATTACTGTTGTCATTTTTAGGTTAGTTGAAATGTACTATACATTTCTGAACATTTTTCTATATCATGGTACAAATACCTAAATTATTAAACAAGTAAAAAAAAAGTATTTCTATTTTTTTTTACCCAAGTCATCCCAGCAAGCACACAACGTTATTTCAACGTTGAAACAACGTTGAAATAACGTTGTGTGCTTGCTGGGATGAACGTTATTTCAACGTTGAACGTTATTTCAACGTTGAAACAACGTTGAAATAACGTTCATAAACGTCGATCAACGTTATTTCAACGTTGTTTCAACGTTGTGTGCTAGCTGTGATTTGCCTTCATAAATTATTTAGGTTCAAAAAATATCTTGAAAGGTACAAAAGTGGCATCACAGAAATAATACTGACTTTTTTCAGGGTAGTGGCAATTATCAAAAAAGTGCCAGAAGTTCTCAGCCTAAATGTGTAAATCAGTTAAAAGTTTACAAATATTTATTTTTCAATAGAAAAGAATCACATGTATGAACTACAAGTCATGTAATCTTCTTAAATTTTTGAACCATGAGATTTGAAGATATCATCTTTGCTTTTTTAAATTTTAAAGCAATAAACAATTTTTTTTTTTAACCACTTAATGCTTATTTATTTCCATGAATGCTTTAGGTAATTGATTTATTGAAATATGAGCCATTATGGTTGGTAATCTTAAAAGAATCTGAAAATGAAATAGAAGTATTTTTAATAGTGATTGAAATTGCTTATCCAGAAGTTACAAGAGACCTTAGAGTTCAAGCCAATGTGAATGATTCTCAGACAGTCGAGTCTAGAAGGTTGGACTTTTTTTATTTTTTTTTTTCAACTTTTTATTAAACTTTCCAACTTTAAATTAAGAGAGATTAAAATATTTGAAAGGTAAAATGTTTGTTATTAGTTTCAGTTTTCTCAAAATGAGTTTCCTTTAACCTTTGATTAATTTCTATAGAGAATGATAATAATAGCTCCCTTGAGCCTAATTGACTTATGATGTTTCATTCTTTTTTTGGTAATGTTGCTTAAAATTGTGTGTTTACATTTCTTGGGTAATATTGTTTAAGTAGTGAAATTATTTTGTTTTTAGCTTTTTTAATGTAGATTTGATAATATCATCAAAGATCATGTACAGTGTGGACAATATAACTTGTGTTATTAAATCCTCTGATGCACTCATGATAAATAAAGTCAATCTAAGTTTTGAGAAAATATGCTTTGATCAAAATATCCGAATTGAATTAAAGGAAGTTATTTTTGAGGTATTTGGTAATATAAGAACAAAATACATTAAAGCATTATACATTTAAATTACATTTTAAATTACTTACATTGTTGGTGATTTTTTAATAAAGGATAATGTTTTTTCTTTAACAATAACTCTATAATGATTTTGATTTTAGTAATAATTCTTTAATGTAGTTTTTATAAAAATGGGTATTTTTGTAAAGATGGCTAATAGAATAGTCGATGAAATTTGATAAAACAAAGAAATATTTTTCGATTTTTTTAAAATGACGGGCAAGATTGGATAATTCTTTATTATTTCTTTTAGTTCAGTAGATGCACTGTGTTTACTTTCTCTACTTACTATACTTTCATATCATATACAACTGCTGTGATTGATCTAAATTTAAGATGGAGTGCATATATTCATGGAAAGTCTTTTCAGAAAAGCTATATTCGGCAAATAAAAAAAGGTACACAATTTTGCTGTGATCTTAAATAATCATTTTATTTATTTACGTAAATTTACATTCTGTTTGATATTTTTTCTTTAAAGTAAGTTTTTTTTTGCTTCTACTTGTATTGCAGTATTTTAGCATATTTACTAAATATGCTAAATTTTAGCATATTTACTAAATATGCTAAATACTGCAATACAAGTAGAAATAAATGTTTCTTAAAAAAGCATTTTTCCTATAAATTTTCAAAATAAAAGTATAAGTATTCAGAAATGTATAAATATTTTTATTACAGTATAAATATTCAAAAAATATTGTTTCATGAATTTTTATCCTAATGATTTGGATTTAATATTTTTTAGAAAAAGCACACAAATAATCACTTTTGTTGCCAGAGGGCAACAAAAAACTAGTACTTAAAACTTTTTTTTTCCTAAATGTACGTCACTAGGAAAGTATAATGAAGATTTTTTTTAATAATTGTGCTATAACGAATTTAAACATAATCACAAATTAACAATAACAGTAATTGGCTTTGTTTTTACAGAACCAACACCTTTCGCGAGCGTTGCAATAGCTTCTTATAACTCAAGCATTTTCTACTGTTGTCGAAGAAAGTATGTTTGACTTTTTTTTTTATTGTATATTCAATTTAGTTAACTCATAAGTATCTGTTTGTTTTTTAATGTGCTGAGGTTGCATCTCTTGTTTTCTTATTTTGTTAATAATTATCATCATTGTATTTTAACTGATGATTGAGACAAGATTATGTTGATCAAACATTAAAAGCAAATATTTGGTCAATGTTACCCTAGCACGTGCTTGCGAAATACATGTAGTTAAATCAACATTCAATGTTGCAAGACACTTAGCATTTACAAATTGTAAAATTTTTCAGGATAAAATTCAAAGTTTTAAAGCACGTCTACAAATATAGCTTCAAGGATGACTTGATTCATATCAAGTCAACTTCTCTCTCTTTAAGATAATATAAACTTAGTAAGCTGAACTTGAAATTTACGAAATGATGATTTTCAATAAGATACTTTCAATAAGTGTGGCCCATAATGAGCAGTATGACTCCAAAACAAAAGTTATGAAAGGCTGTTTGATAAGAACAGTGGTATCGTAAAAGGATTGGCGTGTTTTTATCTTTTACGTATCACACTCAATATTAGTATTATCGGTCTATTTTTTTAAAAAAATTCCCCTTTTCTACAAGAATTGACTTTTAATGCATATTGTTTCCGTTATTCTTATAAAACAAATTTGTTCTAAACAAAGTAATTTAATGGATTAAGGTCCGGAGAGTTTAGCAGCCAACGGTTTTTGTTGATTACAGCTGGAAAATTGTCTGTACACCATTTTTAGGAAAAGTGGTGGGTGTGTCTTACCGTAATGTCGAATTGTCACAGAACACTTGATTACCGAACTTTTAAACTATTGGCAAGGCTTTTTTTTGTGTAAACTTTGAGGTTAAACACTCCTTTGTCTAAGATGACTGTGTTATTCCTTCCGAACACACTCAAAACTACATCATAACTTTTTGTATAACTTTTTGTTTTAGCTTTACACCATCTTTTCCATCGGCTTTTTGCATTGAAACACCTTCTCATCAGAAAACAAAATCCTTAACTTTTCTTCTCTTCGGATATTTTGTTTCGCACCCAACTTGTAAACTTAATTTTTTTGATTTTTTGACCAGTAATAAATAGCGGCTCCGTCCTTTTCTTTTATGCCAGAAAATTTTCTAAGGAACCCTATTTTCTTCCAATTTAAACGGGTTTTCACTTTGCAAATTTTCTTTTCTGTACATGCTATTCCTGGTCGACTCAACTGAGCGACATAACTCGATAGCACATTTCTCCTTGATCATTCTGCACTTTTGTTGGAAGTTTCGTTGGACGTTTTTGTTGGAGACGAGCTTAAACCATTTAAATCATGGAAAATCTTTATTCGCGTGTAACTTTTTTTGTACTTAGAAAGTACTACACTTTTTTTTGGTACTTAGAAATTACTACACTTTGTAAATTGACACTTTTCCTTATCTAAAATCTAACAAAACAAATATTTGTTAAAATCGAAGATAAGTCTTTGAAGTGAAAAAAAAGTGAACTTTTTTTCAAAAAAACTCGAACTGTAGCGTAAAATTTGAGTCATTTCGCTCAATTTTAACGCTACCGGTCGAGTTGCGCATGCACGTCGAGTACAAAGAGATAAGTCACATAAATTTAGTTAAATATAGTCAATAATCGAATTGTAAACATTTTCACACGATATGGTTTCAAAATAAGTAAAGCCCCAAAATTTAAAATGAACTTAGATAATCTCATTAAGTGGTTGGTTAAGAAAACAATTTTTCGCAAATCGCGAAAACATTGAAGCCGCAGAACTTTCGCATCAATCGCACGAATATTTTCATCAAAAAGAAGAACAGACATGATATACAAATCTTTATGGAATCATGATGAGTTTATGCATAACATCAAAAAATCGTTGGATTCCAAAGGATTTTTTTCAGACATAACAGATAGAAGATGCCAGCGAAGAAATGCCTTCTCTGAATCATGCAACGTTGAGCGAAAACTTTTAAAGCAAATTATTTTCGAACTGTTACGGGAGCAGTCTCATACTCAACAATGTTTTAATACTTAAAAACTTGTTATAAAACAATAAATTCGACTTCAAAACTTGATACCTTGGTTATAATTTTGATAAATTTATTACAATTTATTATAAATTATAATTTAAAAATGTATTTATAACCTTTGGTTATAGTTTTAAAGAAAGTTGTTGATGCAATTAGTGAACTATAAATGAGTGTATGTGTGGGTATATTTATATATATGCCGAATGATATACCACGTGTCTAATGCGAAAAGATTTGTAATGGAAAAAGTAGTTTTACCTTTCAAGAGAACCTTTTTGGCAAGTTTCAAGAACAAACTCGCACGAATGAATTACATTTAGCCATAAGATTAACGCACTACTTACCCATTTCGATTTATTTTAATTGTCGTCAACGTTATCATATATTTTGATGAACATATCAAGAATAGAACACATGAACATAATTATTTCAATGATAATAATAAAATTGACTTTGAGGATGGTGAAAAAAAACTTCATGTAAAATGATTATTATTATTATGCACTCTAATAGTTTAAATGGAAACATTTTTCGCTTATCAAGAACTAATGTTACCACCTCTTGATGTTATTACAGCCTCACAGCGGCTTGGCATACTTTCAATTAGAGATCTAATTGTTTATTGAGGGATGTCTTCCCACACGCGAATAAGACTTTGTCGCAGCTCGCCTAGGCTGTTAGGTGGTGGATGTTGGCTTCTAACACGGCTTCTTGTTATGTCCCAAAGACCCTCTATTGGGTTCATATCTGCACTGCAAGCTGGCCACTCCAAAACTTGAATATTAACATTGTTTAAGTATTCAGTAATAACATGCGTTGTATGTAGTCTAGAATCCATCTCCAATGTACGATGCAAAAGGTACCACAAAAGGTTCTAAAATGTCTACTATGCATTGTTGAGAAGCCAGCAGTTAAACATATTCCGCCCCATATCATCACTGAGCTGCCTCCCTATGAAGTGGATTCTCGAATGTTTCAAGCAAAATAACTTTCATTTGGTCTTCTGTACACTCTTGGGCGGCGATCAAAACTTGCAAGGCAAAGTCTTGTCTCATCTGTAAATAAGACCTGTCCTCAATCATGTATTTTCCAATTCATTTGCCTCCTTGAAAAAGCCAGTCTGTTTCTTCGGTGGTCTACAAACAATCTGGGACCAGTAGCTGCTGCCCGAGGTCGTAAATTTAAAGCACGAATTCCTCTTCTTATGGTATCTTGACTAACAACAGTTCCATGAACCTCAGCAAGTTGTATTTGGAGACTTTGTGCAGTAGTGAACAGTTCTCTCATTGTTCAAAGCACTAAAAATCGGTCCTCTACGGATAACCAAAGTAACAATTGCAACATATTCACGGCTTAAATTTTATCTAGAACGCTGCATTGTGAACAGATTTGTTGCTCAAATGACAGTTATTTTTTCTACTGTTAAAACAATTTAAAACCAATACATACTTTTGTTTTAGAAGTGAGATTTAATTACAGCAAAACATGCTACTTATGAATAGCTGCTATAACTTCCAAATTAAATAAGGGAAACGGAAACCTACAAAAGACGTAAGAATAAGCATTGTTATCATCTTTGTAATTGATAAATCCGGGAAATAGATAATGTTTTTCAGAATAAATTGGAATTTATGTGGTGCGTTAATTTTGCGGTTTAGTGTATTTTTTGCAGTATGGTGTATATTTTACAGAATGGTGATTTTACGAATGAAAAGATTTACTTGACAACATTTTGTAACAACATCTTTTGTAACTTAATACACCTACTATGTTAGGAATTTATCACGTATTTTATTATGCCACTTAATTTCCCTGAAAATTGTAGCCTGGTAAAATTGTGCAGTTGCTTTTTATGATAACATGCTCGAGCAGTAGAATAGGTAGAGGAGTGTTTCGTAACGTGGGGTCTCCCCCCCCCCCCCCCATAATGGATCTCCATCAGCACTAAAACTATTACAAACAAGCCATGTTTTTGTCAGGAATTTTTTTTCCATCCCTACTTAAAGAATAAAAAGTGAGAAAAAACTGAAATAACTGTTTCGAAGTATAATAGATTGTTTGTTTCCTAACTTTTCATGCATCAACCATTCGTCACAAGTCTCCATTCATCAACCATTCGTCACAAGTCTCCTTCACTTTGGGGCTCAGCAGCAAAAATTTCATTATGAGTCAAACCACTTGATGACGTAATAAAACTGTTACATAATACGGCAACAAGTGGTATTCCGAAACGATTGCATGACTTTTAGCGCAATCACTTTACTTTATTGATCTTACTGATGATTTTTTTTTTTTGAGATTCGACCTTGATAAGTACATGTTTTCAATCTTATTTTCAGAACATTTCGAGCAATTTATTTATAATTGAATATCAAGATTTTTTTTTTACGTTCGCTGCATCTAACGTTGCACAAATGTTATTTTCTTAATTGGTCGTTGACTTTAAATGGCCCGTCTGTACTGAGCCAAGTTTCTCAATAAGTGTGGCCAGTCGTATCAATGATGAGTTAGTTATTGCCCGCAGATTGAATTCTAACAATACTAGCAATATCGTGTTCACTTTTATTAGTTTGAAACAATTTTACAACAATGTTGCGCTTTTTGAGCTTAGTTCTTTCGTTGCAAATAAAGCTTACGTAAATAAATTACATTTGCACTCAAAAAAAAAAATTCATGCAACATTTCAAATATTTGTAATTTTGAATCTCAACAATATTCATTTGATTTCAATATGTCATCCATTTGGTGAAAAACGAGCAGCGAGATGTCATAAAACTAAGAGCTTTTTTAATGATCGAGCTTCGGGAGGGGAAGGGGAGGAGGAAGCACATGCGAATCACATGCCAATACATATAAGCACTACTAGTTGTGTTAAAAATTCTGTTCTTTGAAGTCACTAATTCTCATTATGGCTTCAATAATCTTCTTTCGAAAAAAATTAAGAAACGCATCTTTTTTCTATGTAAAATGTTTTTAAGTTGAAATATTTTTCTCACGGCCATCATTAAAATTTCTTGTAACTTGGTGTGAGAATTTTATATGCGAAAATTTGTTAAAATCGAAGAGCAATTCTGCGCAACGTTGAAGGGTTGAAATAAATATTATAAGGTATGTGAGGTGTGACAAAACCCCGATGCCTAATGACAGTAATTACGATTTCTTAGAGTAATTGGAATTTCGTTTTTACGAAGGCGGTGCGAATATTCGCAAATTTGGAACTTCATAATTACGAAGCTTTGAAAAAATTCGGAAATTCAGAACTCAAATTTTTGTAAAGTTTGATTACGAAGTTTTACGAAGTTTTTCAATGTTTACGAAGTACTTCGATGTACTACGAAGTACGACGATGCGAAAGTGCGATGCTTACTCCAAGAACACAACCTTGACCTTCAAACAACATTGTTAATTTTTTAGTTTGAGTGATTATTTAGATATTTACAGCGTTTTTTTTTCTTCTTATTATACTTTCTTAATATTTCTTTCTTACATTTTCTTCTTCTGTCCCAAGTGTTGAAATATAAATAGAGCGAGGGACAGTTTGTAAATTTAAAAACGAGATACTAAAGTTTTTTTTGAGTATTTAAAGCTAAAATCTCAATTTTTACATAATGCGAGATGTACAATAAAGCAGATGTAAAATAAAATAAAGCGTGTAAATAAAATAAAGTGTGTAAATAAAATAAAGTGTGTAAATAAAATTTTCTAATAAATCTCATTAACACAAAAAATGATTTTTCGTTTCAACCATTTCATTGAATTCTTTTTAAAATCGATTTTTTTTTATTTTTGTTGTTGTTTTTTGTTAAATCTTTACTTGGTTCATTAATTGCAGTTTGCTTTATCAACTGCATAATTATTAATAATGCAAATGCAGTTGCACATGTGATTGGGTTTAAACTAATGACCCCAGTGACTCTAATTAAGATACTCAAATATATCTTTTGTTTGCTAAGTATCAGGTAGTAATCGGTTTAAACTACTCACTAGGGTGGTAACTTTTTTTAAACTTATACGGCCATGGTACTACAGTTTGAGGAATGGTCTAAAAACATCATTAATATTGCTTTTATTTATTGTTTGATCGAAAACCTCACCCTCCAAATAAAACCTAATTTTAATATTTTACCAATTGCTCACCATCTAAAGCGAACGTCTTTGTTGTTGGATATTTCATATTTAGAAATAATTTATAGTTAAGTAGTTATATTTCTTACCAACTGACTGCGAATCCAAAGCTAATTACAATCACACTGAAAACGTGTGATATATATATATATATATATATATATATCACAAGTTTTCAGCCCTTAGGGGTGAGAACGTGTGATTCGTGCGGTGTCTCATACTTTAGTGAAAGTAAAATATGATTGCATGCTTAGTCGAGCTAATAAACATATTTTTGTAATTATTCAATGGCTTTCACGTACCAATATTAATAAAAATTCTCTTTCGACTGGTTTTTTCAAATCTGGTAAGATTTAAAAAAGCCATTCAACTACGGAAAAGCATCCCATGTATAGAAGCATCGTTGAAGAATTACTGCAAAATACCTATGAAAAGTGCTATCATTGGCTCATACCATTATCTTGCAAAAAACGAGAAGTGTCACAAAAGCAGATTTAAAATGATCGCGGAAGAATTTGAGGATGGAGCTTTTTGAGGATCAGAATATTAAATTTCCCTTTCATAAAATTGAAGTCTTTGGTAAGAAGAGTTTAATATCTGAACACGACACCTTTATAAAGCGCCCTGGTCAGAAAGATGAACTTTTGTTTATCTTTCTGACCAGGGCGAATTTAAAAAAGTAACTTTTACTGGTATATTTGCTGATATACAAATGGAGAGTGGCTTAGGGAGGAAGATAAGCAGCTGTATGAAAAGCATGCCTTAAGTGGCGGAAAGGTGGGATACACCACATCGAAATGCGTACCATATTTTGGACCGCATTTTAAAACATGTCATGGATGAAAGTTTGGAGGTGCTACTCGTTCTCTAGACATTGCATACAATTTCTTCAATGGTATTGTAAGGGAATATGATTCTCTAAAAACAAAGTTTGTGCAGAAACCGACAGATTGAATCTCCTTATCATTACATGGAGAAATGGCATGTTGTTTCTTTCGGAACTAGGATATGCCTTTCGCTATTTCCTCAGCAATTGAGAATTTCTGTACATTTAATTTCGTTGACTGCCAAATTTGAGCAATGCGCAGTTGAATTTACGTAGAATCTATTCTATCCTGGCTTTTATTGCCTCAAATGAGATACCGATTGCAGCATATTTGTTTATTTATTTATGGAATTCGGCTGGGCATTTGGTTTTCAGATCACCATTTTCAAGAAAATTCCTATATTAAGTTAGCAGAAAGTGTTCAAAATTATGAAGATGCTAAAAAGTGTTTTGATACCTACTTGAGTATAGAACCGTCGATAATTGACAGCCAGAGCACCAATATTTGTGCTGAGAGGGCCATACATTTTATCCAATCTTTCAATGGCAAAACTCCTGAGAGCCTCAATTTACGCTTTATATTCAGTAACATTTATGGTATAACATGTTGGTTCACTTTCAATAACATTATTACGCAAAGAACAAATCTTATATTTTTGGTGGGTGATATTTTTGCTAATGAAACGCAAAAATAAATATATATTTCCTCGTTTCAACTTTTTTCTCATTGTATAGGACTATGGCCGTGACATTTTCTGAAAAAAAGTCAAAAAGTTACCATCCTACTGCTCACTCATAAATTGATCACTTAAAACGGCCTATAAATTGATCACTTAAAACGGCCTATAAATTGATCACTTAAAACGGCCTATAAATTGATCACTTAAAACGGCCTATAAATTGATCACTTAAAACGGCCTACAAAGACAATTTTAAAAGAGTTCTTAAAGCTCCTCTTAACACTCCCCTTTCCCTATTAAAAAGATACCAAAATCATAGATTCATACATAAATTTAAAATTATTTTAACTAAAATAATATATTTGATAAATTATCTTTTTTTAGTGAGAAGTTATGGTGCGGTGGTTATGATGATTCTATAACTCAACACTATGGTATGCATATACGGAATGCGAGAAATTCATTTTTTTATTTAATATCTATGCATTTTAACATACTAAAACATACAGTAAATCTAAACGAAATAGGTTTGTAGATGATGATAATTGGCACTTTCAGTACTGCTCTTTGTTTTTCCATTTTGTTCTTCATCGTTTTAAGCTGTTTATTTTCTTTCAGTCAACATATGTTAGTTTTTCAGTTTTTTGCCCAGGTGTTCTAAGTATGGTTAACCGTGGTTGTGAAAGTATGGTTAACCGTGGTTGTGAAAGTATGGTTAACCGTGGTTGTGAAAGTATGGTTAACCGTGGTTGTGAAAGTATGGTTAACCGTGGTTGTGAAAGTATGGTTAACCGTGGTTGTGAAAGTATGGTTAACCGAGGTTGTGAAAGTATGGTTAACTGAGGTTGTGAAAGTATGGTTAACTGAGGTTGTGAAAGTATGGTTAACCGAGGTTGTGAAAGTATGGTTAACCGAGGTTGTGAAAGTATGGTTAACCGAGGTTGTGAAAACTTTCTAGACAGTTTTTGTTATATATGTAGTGAGTTTGTAATTAAAAGACGTAGTGTTAAAATCTGAAATTAAATAAAAGTACAATATCATCTAAAACTGTTTGGTCCATTTTTATATACAATCGAAAGTCATGTGAAAAAAACTGGTGTCAGATACGGTTTCAGTACCCAAGAGTACATAAGATTGAGCTGCTTAAAAAGTTTTCACAATTTTTCTGTTAGCCTATGTACTCATTGTTCTGTTGAGAAATTCGTCTTTAAGCACTTTACTACCAGTTATTCTTTCAAAAATCATCATATAATGTTCATCAATATTCTTCGAAAGTTTGTTACTTGCTTTTCCTTGATGAATGTAATGCTTTTGAAACTTGTTTTCTTTTGCGTATAGTGTATCCTGCGAAGAACTTTGAAAAATTCGGATTCTTTTCTGATGGCTATGTTTATGGGAAGACAAACGAGGGAAGTTATCTCAAGCTTCGACAAAAGAAGTACTACAACGTTCCGATTGAAACATGGCTGTCTGTTGAAATTTCATTGGCTGTAGCTAAGTTTTATGATCGCTATACCATTGTTGACTATGTAAACGCTTTTACTTTGGAATCGGGGAAAGCATATTCAGGTCTAAATTTACTTTTTTAATACTTGGTAAAATATGTGTTGTAAAATTAAATTCAGTATTTTATGTAGGTTTTTAAGGTTGTTGTTATTATTACTATGAATAATATTAGATTATTTTAAAATGTCATTATCTAAAACGTAACAGATTTTTTTACTTTTAGTTTCAAAATCAGGTCTGTTTGAAAGTTTAACGAAAAAGTACATAATTTATTGGGTAAATGCTTTTTGTTTTTTTATATATTGATCTTTTTTATTAGATTTGATCTTTACTACTGTTGGTGATGTTATTCTTTTATTTTATTTCAATGTTGGATTAAATTTCTGCCAAAAAGTTTAATCCAAGAAAATACTTTTATACTTCCAGCCAAAGATTTAACCTTTTGTGCTATGTAAGTACAAGTTTGGTATTCGACCTAAAACGATTGCATTGTAAAAGCAGCGTATGAAACGCGTGTGGCAATATAAAACGTTTTATTTTTTAATCTTCTATACAGCGATTGTATTGATAGTTTTAGTAAATATTTTTGAAGCACACAGTTTTATATAATTTTTATTTTCCGATCACATGTATTCGTGTAAACTAGTTTTAGTAAGAAAATTAAATATTTTAATGTTTAACAAATACTAAATTCTCAAAAATTTCGATATAAAATAACTTTGTAAATGGTTGCCATTTTGATACCACATTGTTTTATAACTTGAATATTCGTCCGAGTTTATTTTTTTTTAATGATACTAAATAATTGTCAGAGTCAATATTTACCTCGATATCTGTAGAATGGAAGTGGGCATGTGGGTATTTACTTCGATATCTGTAGAATGGAACTGGGCATTGTGGGTATTAATAAATTGGTTTAGGTTTAGGTCATTTTTTTCACACGATTGCTTATTTGCAGAGGAAAATGGGAGGGGAAAACAATGACTACTTTTTGAGTCATACCCTCCTACTTCTTAATTCCGGAAAGCAATTAAGACTTAGACCATCTAAAACGAAGTTCTAGTTTATTCTAAAAATTCTCCTTTTAGCGCCAGTCGTTTTTCCCCACTTAACTTATACTTTCATTCTCTCTAATAGTTATAAAAACAAAAACTGTGAAAGAATCTGATAGATGGTCGAATCAATACAAGAAAAGATACAGCATTTTACTTAAACAGAACTTATTTTGTAAGAAATTATTAATTACATTTGTTGAGTGAGAGACAGACTGCTATTTTTAAAATTACACAGGCCTGCAAAATGAGAGTCATAACTTCCTCTCTGGAATTTGATAGCTGATTCTAGGGTATTTTGGTGCGCTGATTACGAATATGTACTTAGTTTTTCTCTATCACCTCCAGATTTTTCAAAAAAGGGACAGATAGAAAATAGCAAAAAAACAGAAGATTTCACATAAAAAAATATATATTTAAAACAGAACATTATTTTTAACTTAAAAAACTACTAAAATGTAATAACAACTTAACACTAGTCTAAATAACATTTAAATTTCATTTGTGGAACCTGGTCCTTTTCTCCTGGAAGCTTCGGTTGTGCGATTTTCGCTTAAATTTCCGGTTTGGATCGTCGCGCTTCAATAACCAACAATAGTCCGCCATCATGTTGGTATTCCATCTTCCTTGATACCGGACTTCAAGCTCTTTCAAATCTTGGTGAAATCTTTCGCCTTGTTCTTCGCTAACGGCTCCTAGATTTTCTGGGAAGTAATCAATATGAGAATTTAAGAAATGAAGTTTAATGCTCATATTACAACCCATTACACCCAATTTGGAAATCATTTTGGCCACTATTTCTTTATAGTCGGAGCTTTTATTGTTCCCCAAAAGTTTTGTCACCACTTCCTTAAATGACTGATATGCTTGCAACTCGATATCATTAAGTTTTTCATCAAACTTTTCATCCGACATTAATTTCCTAATATCAGGGCCGACGAAAATTCCTTCTTTTATCTTAGCTTCTGATAAAGATGGAAAAACTGAATGCAGATATTTGAAGCCTTCCCCCTCTTTATTTAAAGCCTTCACAAATTGCTTCATTATACCCAATTTGATGTGCAATGGTGGCAGTAAAACTTTTTCTCTGGGAACCAAACTCTGTTTAAGTACGTTTTTGAATCCTGGGGTTAGTTCAGTTCTTGGAGTCCATTCCTTTTTGGTTCAATGATGTTGTTTATCCCGGCTATCCCACTCGCAAAGAAAGCACGGGTATTTTGTATAACCACCTTGTTGGCCTAGTAGCATGCTTATGATTTTCAAATCTCCACACAACATCCAACCGTGTTGCTCATAAGCTATATTAGTCAAAAGCTTTTCCAAATTTTCATAACATTCCTTTAAATGGACAGAATGTGCAACAGGTAACGAGGCATATGTATTCCCATTATGCAGAAGAACTGCTTTCAAACTTCTTTTTGAGGAGTCAATAAACAATCTCCACTCGTTAGGATCGTATTCAATGTCGTACATTTTCGTCAAGCCTGGAATATCTTTACAGAACACTAAATCTTCATCTTAAGCGAAGAATGGAAGAAAATCTTTTTCTCTGTGACGGTACCATGAAAATGAAGTACCAGGTGCCAGCATATTTCTTTCTTTTAATCGTGATCCGAGGAGTTCCGCTGCATCTTTGGGAAGATTCAAATCTCTTGTCAAGTCGTTTAAATGTGACGGTGAAAAGAGCTGACAAGCGTCAGAATCTCCATGAAATTCAGGATCAGATTGGTGTACATCCTCTTCCTCTATATCACAGTCAGAATTTTCAATTTGTAGAGCTGGAACCGGGGGCTGCACCATTTTTGAATCGCCAAATATTGCAGGCGTAACTGATGACACGTTTGGATAGTTTATGTCCCTTTTATTTTTTGAATTGTATCCAGTTATGTCACAACAACAAAAGTAGCAATTTTTAACATGGTCGTTAGGCTCTCTCCATAGCACAGGCGAAACGATTTTGAAGCTATTTTTCTGTCCTTTTGACCACTTGCGAAGTTCTAATAAACAAGTCGTACAAATTTTATGAGGTGCCCAAGTTTTGTCTTGGTTACTTAAATCGAGTCCAAAATAACTTTTATAAATATTTTTTACAAAGTAAATTAATAACGTTTTAGACATTTCAAAAGGTAGGCGCTCAAACATTTTAAAGCAAAATCTTAAATATTCCATATCAAAAAATCCTGACGTGATGGATTTTTTTTATTATTTTTCTCGTAATCAGCACATCAGAAACTATAAAAAACGTTACTCAGATTTTAAAGAGGAAAACCATTGCAGGCCTGTGTTATTTTATAACTAATATATTATAGTACGAGTAAGGACATATACATATAATTAACAAAAACATATGCCCCATGTTTTTGGCAGTTAAGAAATTATTTTACTATTTAATAGTTGGTTGAACGATGTATGAATCAAAAAAAGTAATTCACAAAGACTATATAGAGAGCATATAATAAATGATTTATACAAATTATATAAAAATAATAATTCACTCAAAGTATTTACAATATTCGGGGAAAAATTCTACTCTACTATATAGTTTATATAGGCAATAAATGCATTTTTTTAAGCCAAAACAATGATAGCAAAAAATATGCCAATACTCGGTCCACTGGCATGAGTTAATGTCGTCTATCTTATCTGTGTCATTAAAAGAATGCTCTCAGTTGGAGTTGATTTTGATTTTTTATTTACTCCCGTAGTCATTGTTTGAAAACAGTTCCAAAGCCTTAACGTTTCATCTCCTGCTGCAGACATGACTCTAGTTTGGTCAGGTGACATAGTTAGTTGTAAAACACGACTGGTATGGCCTAGGAGGTTCACCTGTTTTTTCATGCTGGGGTATTCCCATATAGTAAGCTGGTTGTTTGGGTGACCATGTCCACTGATCAACTCACGGTATTCTTCATTCCATAAGATAGAGGAAACCTGTTAGAAAAATTAGATAAAAAAAAAAATTATTTAAAAAAAGATTACAATTAAACATAAATTAATTAACTTGATTCCCCTACTGTTAACAACTTTTTGAAGTAAGTTGAAATATGACAGCATAAGATAACATTTTTGAAAAAGATTCAAACAAATAAACCACCTGAGATTCTGTCTCAACTGTATTTAAACAACTACCAGAATTAATATTCCAAAACCGGATACATTTATCTGCAGCACCGCCTCCAGATGCCAAGATCTGTTGTTGCCAAGGACACCATGATACAGCCTAATAAAGTAAATCAGAAACAATCATACAACAAAAATGTTGGCTGAACCTCTTTTCAAGACATCAATTAATTGATGTTTTTCACTTCCCCAATTAATTGGTTTTTCACTTCTTTTTCACTTCCCCAATTAATTGGTTTTTACAAACGCATTTTCAAATACGACTGCTTGAGCAAGTTGAATAAATGTTACATCTTTATAAGCATTAAATCATCACAAGGCTTCTACTCTGTTACAAAAACAAGTAGTTAGCAACGCAATTCTAGGAAATATAAAAAAAGAGAACTTTATTATTTTCTTACAGCAATCTAATGGTAAATTAACTGTATGAACATGGGCATGCTATAAATTTTTAACAATTCAAGTTGTTTACATATCATTTACAATCTTTTATGTAGTTTTTTAAAATGCTTTAATAAAATGTTTTACTTAATATATTTATTTTTGTTTAAGAATTGTTTGCACCACAATGCTGCAGATGTAAAAAAAATGAAAGTGGATTTTTTTGATTATGGTTCAAGTTTGTGACATACTACTGCTGTATTGATATGAAGTTGTGAAAAAACTTCAAATCATTATTATCAGTATTTTAGGGATATCTGCACATATAAACTGACAAATATATTTTACATATTTTTTTTTTACTCAATGCATGTGTGAAAAAACATGTTTTTCCTGAATTTTAGCTGTGGTTCAGGCCTGCTAAACAGTGCTTATCTCCTTTATCTTAACAATTTCTAAGTCATCTTAAGTTTCAGCCTGAGGTGGTGCAGCATTTGTAAGTATAAAAAGGAAAAATGTTAATTCTACTTATTATTCACAAATACTAGTGTACTGCTTGTTTTTTTTTCATGCATTATTTTTTTGCAGTAATTAAATGTTATTAGATAATACTTGTCAAATTGACTTGTACACATATCAATAAGAATTTTTATTTAATTACCTCGTATAAAAAAAAAAATCTATATATATAAATTAAAGCCAATTTAAATACCTTTACTGCTGCTTGATGCTGATTAAATCGATGCAGGGGTTCAGGCCTGCCTGTAACATTAACATCCCATATTAAAAGCATATTACCATTGCATCCACTTGCTAGATATCTCCCATTGTGTGACCACTGCAAACCACACACTTCTTGTTGATGTGAAAAGTATGAGCTGATATGATGTTCAGCTATACGAACATCATGATGATATATTGAACCACTTCTACAACCACTAAATACAAATGAATAGGATCTTAGCTCATATAACAAAAAACACTTATGCATTTACTTAATAAAATTGTCTTTTACAATTTTAAAACTAACTCATAAATAAATTAATGTAATTTAAAAAAGATCTTTAAAAAGATTTGAAAAACAAAGCTTATATCTAATTCTATGTATTTTTTCTTAACTATTTTTAATACATATAGCATCCTATTAGAAGCACCTTGAATATCTTTCCAAGTATTATAAAACAAACCTAGAAAAGAAAATTTCACCTTGTTAATATGTGACTTTTCCAAGATAGTGCACCAACACGAGAAGAATGAGCAACCATTTGCCGAAGCCGTTTTTTGTGGTTAATATCCCACAGCTGAAACAAAATAAATCTTTTTTTTCAAACTCTAAAAACTGGAGTTACACAATATTTATAAGGAATAAGATTTCACATAACTGATCTTGCATAACTCTCACCTGTATACAACCTGATGCTGTTCCTATGGCAATATTTGGGCCTTCTTCTACCCATTGCACAGATGAAACATAATCACCAGATTCATTTAATTGACATAGATGAGTAATATCACCATTAGAAGGTGTCCATATATAAACAGATTGTTCAAGTGCCACAGCTACTAGGTCAGTACTTGCACTCCAATGCAACAAATTTAAATCTAAACCGAGATGATCAAGTAAAAAAATTCAGCAAACTATCACTTTAATTACTACCTGATTCAAATCTTATTGATAATATACACCCTTATATCTTATCAATATTATACACCTTCATAACATTCTTATCATTACTATACACTTTTATGTCTCAATGATATTATAGACCTTCATATCTACTTATTAATATACTTTCACTTTCACAACTTTACACTTTCATATCTTATCAATATTATACACTATGGTATCTTATAGATAATATACACCATCATATTTTTATTTTGGAAGCCTTTACATAATAAATTTTTTTAAAGAGTAGAAATTTAAAGCTTTTTTTCTACTAGCAGATAATGTGAACTACATACTTACAAAGTTCAATTGGGTAAAATGCAATTTTTTTTTCATGTAAAATGATTTAATTGTAATTTAGTAATCAATAAACTTAATTAACAAATAACTCACTCACAGTAGTCATTTATATAATTAGGAGCATCAAGAACACGTTCTGCAGTCTGTGGAACATGTCTAAGCTTTTTCTTTTTAGAAGAGGAGCACACAGAAGAACAGGTATTGACTAAAAAAAAAACAAACAAACAAGAATGCACGCAAATTAAAAACAATATCTAAAGAAAACACTACTAATAGTAGGACCAACTAAAACTTAGATATTTAGATGATATTAAACCATAGTGTACTTTTTGCAGCAGGCACCCAATTTTAATCTAGGTTGTTCTGAGAACACTCTGTTGCTAGACCAGTTGTGTTGCAGCACCATGAACCATTGTGATTGCTTATTTACACAATAAACTATGTAGAAAGCCATTATTTTTTCAAATTTAAGTTTTTTGACTTTTTGACTTTGAGTTCTGTAATGGTTTAAGAAAATCCATTTTATTATGTTCCAGGTTTTCAACTACAGCAAAAACTTAAAAGCTACTAACTAAAAACATTCAACTTTGATTCAGTTACTCTCTGCTAGGTTATTACTCTCAGTTATTTTAGATTATAATAGCTTTCTTTATTTACAAATTGAAAGTGATTTTGAAAGGGTTTCCTCAAGAATTGTTTGTTCAAGACATTTTTTGTCAAAAATTTTAATAGTGATGCACTTAGTGTAGAAATCATTATTATATACAACCAGTTTGCTTTATTTCATCCATTTTATGCCCAACTAATAGCAACATTCCCTTAAGTGTAAAGCCTTTATAAAAAACATTTCACTAATTTTTTTAATTAAAAAATATTAGTCTATATTTTGTTGAGGGATTACTCGTTGACAAGAACTTTCCATCCATATACACTGAAAACTGATTGTCTGTTTTATCCTTTTTCATACCTTAATTCCATTTATTACATTCCACATTAGGGTGCTTTGATTCTAGAAACTTGTGTTTATTTTCTCATTAACTGATTTTGGTAAATACATGTTAGTGGTTTTTCAAAACCTAATTTTAGTATAAAAACAAGACTTTTGAAATGAAGCTATAATGTGTGTGTGTATGTGTGTGTGTGTGTATATATACATATACATAGACACACACACACATCAATATGTTATATATGGTTATTATTATTGTTAAAGGAAATTTTATCTTTTAATTGCTGATTACACATTGCTGAAATCACTATTACAGGATTGCAGAACAAAAATATATTATATTATATTCAAATGACTGAATGAATACAAGTACATACAAAAAAATATATCTATGTAGTATAAATATACCTTTACTAGGAGTTTTCTTAACCGGTGAGCAGAATTGTAAAATCCTCTTTTCGTTAACTGTACCTAATATCTGATTAAAATTGTCTGACAAACTCTGTTTAAACTTTCTATTTTCCTGATTCTTAATGCTTCCATGATCACTTCCAGTGTTTGTTTTGTTTTCTAAATCACTATTACCTTGAAACCTTATTATTCTATGATGGCTTTCTAATAAATGAGTCTGATTACGCTGCGGAATGAATCTATCACTATCACAATTTGAAGTTTTACATGGTGTTTTTATTTGTGAACAAGGAGTTTTTTTTCGAGTTGAATGTGATAATACTTTTTTACTAGGAGTTTTAAGTAACAAATCATTTTTGTATGGAGTCTTCGATACAGCAACCAATATATCGCATGCTGAAGAAGGTCGTTTAATTTTCGTTCGGATTTGAAGCGTTCTATCATTTTCAGTTTTTTCTGCTTTCAATCTTCCCGGAGTTACCGAACAATCTCGAGTAAAATTATTTCTGCAAGAAAACATTGAGAAACCAAGGTATTTTTCAACTTCTCTATCAGATACTGAACTATTCATTTTAAAAATCATCAATAATTTTACGTATATACCATAGTAAGTAACAATGTTGATAATAATAAACTGCGTTAATGGGACTTTGAATGTGAACGTTAAAACGGCGGTTTTTTAAGTTGGCTTTTTATTGGCTGTAGACCTCTTTTCTTTGTTTCAAGTTTTAAAAACAAAAAGCCGTTTATTCTGCTGCTCTTCTTTTATACAAAAAAAACTTAAAAAAAACAACATTTAAGTATTATTTAAAGGATAACAATGCTGTGTGGTAAAACAAGAAAATTAAGATAATATTTATCAAACATTTTTTTAGTACATATACATAAACACACGGTTGATTTTAAAATTAGCTACTTTCTTCAAAATTTCTTCAAACGAAGTGTCATAATTTTAAATTACATAAATAACCTTAAGTGAAACTTTCTGTCAAATCACCAGGGAAATCATCTTTATGAAACACAAATTTTTCTAATTTTTACACCATCGTAAGTGAATATGTAAATATGATATCATTTAAAATTTGAGCTTTTAATACAAAACCTGTGTCAGAAACTGGTATTTGGGATAAAACCAAAACTTGAAAAAAACCATCATGAGGTATGATAATATACACCTCCAGGATTCCAAAAATGCAATAGCTGAAATTTATTAATTTTAAGCTAGAAAATTTAAACAGGCTAAACAAGTATTTACAAGTATTATTTTTTTCATAAATTGGAGACAATGCACAGTGGGCCAGATATATAGGATATGGTGGACAAAACCTAATTATTACCCAATTGCTCCCCAAATCCATTTAGATATATAAATAATCATTACACATGAAATAATATTTATTTTTATCAAGAATATTTTAATTTTTAATAACAAAATTACAATTAATAGGCTTAGTAAAAATTTTTTTTTAAAATCAAACTTCTTTTCAAAAATCAAACAACAAATTGTGTTTAGCTACAAAGAATAAGAAGAAGGTGGAGCTGATTCCCTCAGCAAAGCCAGAACTTCACTGGGGATTTTTTTAAAACTCTTACTATTTTTGTTATGACCTTTTCTTAATGATGTTATGACAGGATCACTAGATACAAGTAGTCTGTTAACCAGGTCGCGATTTGTATCTATTCTAGAAGTCTTTCTACTGAAATCTTCCCTAAACTTTTTAAAATCCTTGTTGCGGGCCTCTTGTGCCTCCTCTGACATCAGTCCAATTGGCAAGTACTGTCTAGCAATAATGGCATGGCCATGAACTAAAATTTTGTGTACTGATTATGACATGTAATACCAGGAATACTTAGATATGTAAAGTTTAAGAGCAGTAATACAAAACTCTTTAAACTTGACAGTACCAATTTCAAATCCAGATGATAAAGTGACTAGAATGATGTAAAAATAAAAGAGTTTCATCTACTATCAAAATTTTGGCAGTTGATTGATAGTCTGCAAAGGCTCGTCGGGCGGTGTTTCCATCATTACTGGTACCTACAAATTGCATATATGTGATAGTTAACCTGATGATTCATATACAAGTATTTATGTAATTTCACTTACCAGATCCTCCACTTTTTGGGAAATCCACAACCAGTCCTATTTGGTTCATAAATTCTATCTGGATACGTTTATTCACTAGCTTAACATTTTCCTTATCTTCAATAGCTCTAGACTGCCACTTTTGAGTTTCCAGCTTGTATCCAATATGTAATACCATTTCAAAAAACCTAATCCAGGAATGCAGGTTTTATATTTCCTTATATTTCCAACTTTATATTTCCCCGGTTTGCATCCTTCCATTTCTTTTGATATACTTTTAAAAACGCAGCACATCCAGTAGAACCCAAATTCATAGAGACTAGAATAGCTTCTACAGACAAAGAAAATGATTTATCACTAGGTTTTAGTTGGTCATGCCGTATACGTTTATGGACATCACTTATCTTCATATCAACTACAAAAAATGATTTTAACATAATTAGTGCAACCACTATAAACTAATATAACATGAATATGGCCATTATTTTCATTTCAGCTACATTTAATTAGGCCAGTATAATAAGCACAGCACCTATTATTACCTAAAACCAAAAAAATAGGTTTGTCGCTAACAGCATTTTACGAAAATATCTTTTTTTAAATGTTTACCAAACTTAAAGGGGCAGCTAAGAGCAGAATTAAACACCACCAACAGGCTGTACATATATTGTATTAACTTGTTTTAACAATAATAAGCGGTTCCAGCAGGTTCTAAATTATATGCGCCACTTTTAATATAATATTTTAATATTATAAATAAGAATCTTGCCTTTATATTTCAAAATGAAACTGTGAGTTTAATACAAGACCTTGGAATTTATGGTGGTATTTTTCGTAAAGCTATAAAATTAAATTTTAATAATGTGTCAATTAATTTCGCATAAGTTAAATAATTTAAAGGTTATTCATTGTCATAGTTGTAGGTGATATATCTATTATAAAAATTAATAAATGAATTTCTAAATATATTCAATTGTAAATGATATTTGTACATTTATGATGTACTATCAAACTACCAATAATGTATTAAACCATACATTATGCTCTTATATACATAATATACTAAGTAGTTGGAAGTATTTCGAATATTTTTTTTTGAGGTTTTGTCTACCACCTGGCCCACTGTGCAATGGCTTAATATTTCTTTAATTATATAATGCATAAAATAGAAAAAATTAAACGCCAGTGAAAAAAAAAACATTGTTGATACTATAAATTTAAAAAGTTTCAAAAAGTGTTATTTTAAGTTTCTTAACCCTCGTCATTCTCCCATTGCATATTAATTCTAAGTTACATTGATAGCAATGAGTCTAAAACATGGTGGTTAAAAACAAAAGAAAGAAACTGTTTTGTTAATTCATCTAACTAAAGTTTTTCAATCTCAGGGATTTTCCAAGTCTCTAAGAATTTTACTTTCTAGTCCCATACTAAACGTTTATTTTTGATAATATGTTTGAACAGTTTTTCTAGTTTCTAATTTTAGAATTTTCAATGTCTCTAAAATTTTCAAGCCCAAGTTCTTGTCTCAGTGCTTCAAACATGGCTCGAATGCATATCAATACTGACCCACCAAACAAAGGCATAAAGAGCCTTGGATCTATTTTAAACCATGATTATATTAGCTTATTGCGGAGCAAAACTTTCAAGCAAAATTTGTTGCAGTTGGTCAACAGCTTTCAAAAAAACTTTGTGATCACTGTTTCTATTCCCACAGATCAAGATTGTCTTGAGCCGAAACAGTTTTTCTTTGTCAAAGTTTAAAAGATTTTCTTCTAAAAGTCATTTTACATAGAGGTACAAGCAAAGACTACGTTGTGAAGGTATTGATAGTGAGGGTGGCTTTTTGAAACTCTGTCATACCATTATTGATCTTCAGCCAACAGTGTTCGTAAATTCTCCAACATCAAAACGGCTGTAAATCCTTAAAATATCTAAGGCCACTGGAATCAAAGACCAAGTTCTTGTTTGTTCAACTCCAGTGGCCTCAGATGTTTTTAAGGATCTTCCAGAATACTATGAGCATGTTGAAAAGACTTTTAACTTAATTTAAAGGAAATCAAATGTATCCTTTCTTACGACCTAAAACTTGCCAAAGTTATCTGTGGGCTGCAATCACATGCCAGCTCTCACCTCTGCACTTGGTGTAATGTTGATGAAAAACAACTTCATCTGTATGGCTCGCTTTTTCAGATCAATCCCTTCTTTTAGATTTGTTAACACCAAGGGAAGTATCTTCCTGGAGATGTGGAGCACCTCCAATTCTGCTGGTCTGAGCTTACTCAATGCTTCTTAGACTTAAGTATTTACATACAGCTAAGCAATGGTGGTTACTTTGCTGGGTCAGACTGTCACAAAATTTTAATTAATATTGGCTTACTAAGGAAAATGTTTCTTTCAAAGCAAGATATTTAGTTGTTTTTTTTTTTTCATACTCGTCACTTTATGGAACGCAAGAAGCAGTCATTAGGGTTATACAGTGAACAAGCAACTGAAGCCAACTACTGTTTCTTTATTCAGCAATGGCAAAGATACAAACGTGCGCCAAATCATTCTCAGTATGGGATCAGCCTTAAAAAATGTTTTGTTGACTTGAATAGCAAACATATTTAAAGATTTATCTTCAAAGAATTTACCCCAAACTTAATTAACTACACTTTTTTGTTTGTATGTACCTCATTCTGCATTTCTTTAAGTGTAGTTATGATATTTATGAGAATTATAGAGCTAATTGGTGAAAAAAATCAATTCAAGACTGCCGAATTAAAAAAATTAAGAAAATAAAAACTGGAAACTAAAAATCAACTTTTTTTCTTGGATGTTTCTTTGAGATAAATTTAAAAATTAGAATGTGCGCAAACAGAACCTGTAACTTTCAAAATTTGATAAAATGTGTGTTAATTATCTTTGTGGAATCTATCATTTAACTTTTTTATGCATATTTTTTTTATAATCAAAGTACCATTTTTTTACAAATAAATTACACGTGTAAGTTTAACTCATCACTGCATAGCAATAAAAAGAAAACGTTTTATCAAATATTGAACAGTGATGTCTAGAACAAATATTGAAAAAAAACAAAATGTTACCTCAGAAAGTAATAAAATGTAATAATTTTGTGGTTGAGAGTTTTTCAGTGCTAAATAAAAACACTAGTGCTTTCATTTTTATTTGTAAATTTTTTGTTCAGTTAACTGCTTTAAACTGACAACAAGAAATGATAATAACAAACAACTTTAGATTGTTAATTTTGCTTGAGAATAAAAAAAGTAACAATTGCGTCACACTTTCAAAACTGTCTTTTTCAAATTGTTTACTATTAAGGGAGTTGGTACTTTTAAATTTTAAGGGAGTTGGTACTTTTAAATTTTAAGGGAGTTGGTACTTTTAAATTTTAAACTTTAAATTTTTAACCTTTAGAGAATAATGTAACAATTATCTCGTATTAGCAAATGTATAAATAATAACTGTTAGTTATTTGTTTTATAGAATTCATTAAGAAAGAAGTTTTAAAATGGAAAATTTCAATTTTGCAGAATTTTTAAGTAACAATTGTCGAAAAAAACACGTCCATCAAACTTAGGCACTTTATAAGTTAAACAAATTAAATGAAAATGAAGAAAAAGTAATTTCGTGGTAAACTGCCTTGTAGGAAAATAGAGCAGACATAGTACTTGTAACCATCACACTTTTGGAGATGCGAATGAAAAAACATAGTGCTGTTTTGTGTTTAACAACTATAAAATAAAAAAATGATAATAAAAGGAATCTGCAAACAAAGTTAAAATGAGCTTTATTTAGTTCCTGATTGGAAGTTTTCTGTAACCGTTGTTAAAGAACAGGAAAAATAGACAATGTCTTAAATGATCAAATTCTTCTCTAGTTGAATTTAATTTTGATACCTTTGTTCAAGGAGCGTTAAATGCAAGTTTTTATTCATCATTAAAAACTTTAAGTATTTCACCCGTTCAACTCCACAGTATTCTTGCCACCCAATGAGTTCCCTCAGGCAAACGAAAGTACAGGAAAAGTGTAAATAGTTAAGAATAAACCAGATAAGTATATTATCTAGGGCAAACGATTTAGATAAAATGTATAATCCTCTTGAATGGAGTTAACACGGTTAGGACAAAAACGCTTCATATATATATATACATCTTGTACAGAAAGTTTAAACGCACTAGTTTTTTTAACGTGTATAATTTTTTTAAGAAATGATAACCCGATAAATCGATGAGATGTGGTCCGCATTTTTTATGTTTATTTATACTAATGATTTAATTTAATGATTTAGAGAAGAAAAAAATGTAAGGATACCATAAAGGAGGTGGAGAGTGGTGAGAAAAATAACGGAGCAATTAAGTCCTTTCAATTTTTTAAGATAAAATTTAAACGCACTTTGATTGGAAAACTTGTAACTCTTGTTAATTGATTGATTTTTTCTTGCAGTCGCATTTTCATCACTCAACAGCCTGCTTTTGAGTGATGAAAATGTGAAAGACTGCAAGACAGGGGAACTACTCCATCTACTATATTGGTGCCGACTTCCAGTTTATAAATTTTATGTATATATGTTTAACAACAGAAATATATACAGTTAAGGATAAATAACTTACACATAAAATGAATATAAATACAATAAAGAAAAAATGTCACAGTTTTAAAGAATTCAGCAAAGTCAATTTATGGTACACCGAAAGAATAAGTATTATTAGTCAATATTAACATAATATGATTTTAAACTAATTTTTATTTGATAAAAACAAGTGGGTTATTATGTGCTTTTTATGACAACTGAAATAATATATGAAGTATGAAAAACGAAAACATGAATTATCTGGCCGCATTTTACAAGATAATTATAAATTTGAATACTTTTTTAGCCATTTTAAAATTCACCTTACAGGTCTATTTTATGATTGACAGACTTTGTTTACACGAAAAAAGTTCCTAAATTTACAAATGTTGATCTTGAAAAAACGATAAAATCAGTTCGTGCGGACAACTTATTTCCTCTACCTTTGGTGTAATTTGTCAACATATAAAGTAGTTACTTTCAGGGCTGTGGAGTCGGTAAGCTGCTGTTCCGACTCCGACTCCGACTCCGACTCCTTGATTTTATCATGGACCGACTCCGACTCCGACTCCGACTCCCGACTCCGACTCCGACTCCGACTCCTTCATAAGTAACCAATTTCTAACAACAAATAGTTGTTTGTTTTACTACAGTTATTTGTTCGTAACAACAAATAACTGTAGTAAAATGTTAACATCGGCTATTTCGTCACTATGATACAAATAATCCAACCACTTAGTGCTTTAAACAATATTTATAAGAAAACAATTTCTGAATAAACAACTGTTCTGAACTCTGGTTATGCAATAAACTCTTATGCAGTCGCTAATAACATTATGAATTTGTCAAAATCATGTTTGAAATATTGTCAGTTGGACAATATTTCAAACATGAAAGAACTTGTTCTTCTTTAAGTTCATATTCTTTAAGAATCTTTTCTACTGAGACCTGGAGAAATTCGCTGGTGTGATTAGTTTTGGCGTCTTTTACTGCCAATCTCTTGGTAACTGCTTCATTTTTTTCAAAAAAAAATTAAATATTGATTGCAAAATAGTTCACTCTGTTAAGAAACACAAAGCGTCCCTTGAGACATTCATTAAGTTCTTCTTTTTGTTTAACAGCTTTTTCAATCACTAATTTTCTAATATTCTCTCTCTCCAGAGAAACAAAGCTAATTGAATACTTACAGTCTTTCTGTTTGTGGAGCAACTCTTTGGTGCTTGGTGGTGGCACGCCTAGCTTTCTACTAAGAATATGTAGCACAGTGCCAGACAATTTAAGTCGGGAGTTAGGGGATCACGAAGTTATATAGTTTAACGGAAGCTAGAGGAGAGCGCAAGGGAGGTGATATATGATTCTCAGTGATAAGTAGCAAAATACCCTATTGCTTATCACTGTTTTAAAGGCCTAAAAATAACATGTCAAACTCCTTGTCCTCCAGTTGTTGCAAACTACAATTTCCATTGTGTCTGGATATCCTTCCATTGTGTCTGGATATCCTACGGAGTCGGAGTCGGTACAATTTTTCCGACTCCGACTCCGACTCCGACTCCAGCCAAAATGAGCTCCGACTCCGACTCCGACTCCACGACTCCGACTCCGACTCCACAGCCCTGGTTACTTTATCCTGAACAGTATTATTAAACAAATACTACAAAGGTTTAACTTTCTACCACGTGATAAGAGTTTTTAATCTGTCTGCAGCCATTTTAATAGATTTTTTGTTGACAGGTGAAAATTTAGAATTAGTCGGAAACAATCATGGCTCGCTGTATTCTGCGGACTCTTTGATGAAAAACAATAGGTTGCACGTCTATCTCTTATACGTCGATGACTTTAGTAATATTTAGGTTTGAAAGAAAATACAGACGAATATTAGAACTGCTTCTTGAATAGTGTCCTGATTTGCATCAGTATTTTAAAATGTGTTCCTTAAATGCTTCTTTATACTCATTATGTTTTGCACTCAAGAATATTTGGACGTTTTCCACCTCTTCTATCAGGTCTGGAATTGTTATGTGATTTAACATATTTTGCTATATTTGTCACTTTAGCACTTCCAATTTGAAATATTTAACGGAATGTTTTCGCACAAAATTTTATTAAGTCATTGTCATTTGATATTTTATATTCAATCGAAAGTTCTTGTTGTTTTAGTTTGTTATTACTTCGTCTTCTTTTCAATTCGTAAAATCTCATTAAAGAAGAAATCATTGAATCTTGATTTGATTTTTTTTGATTTTAGTAAAAGTAATCAAATACTGCTTTAATTCTATCGTTTGATAGATTCATAGCTTTACAAAATTTGGTTTAGATGTTTACAAGAGATTACCGGTTGTTTACCACAAGATGAGTTTTTTCTTTTCCTCCAATTTTCGGAATTTCCAGGCTCTGAAACTGTCGCGTACTAGAGTTCTGATTCAAATGAATCACTCATTTTAGTAAAAGTAATTTACTCACGGGTTAATAATAGAAAATATAAAAAATTATTAAAATACCTTTTCGTTTTTAAAAACCGGGTGTATTCATGTTTTCGTTTTACAGGAATTTCGTCAGAGAATTTAATAGAGTTTGGCACGAAAGTTAATATTATATGTATATATAGATCGAATTTGAGAGATTTTCGAATTATAGAAAGTTGAGACTTGTCCTAAGCGTATTTCATGGTGACAAAATTAACAATTTTTTTTTTAAATATTTCTCATGTTATTCAAATCTTGTTTTGACCGACTTGTGGACATTACTCGTCTTGATGAGTCTTGTTTTCCTGTATAACCGTTCTTTATTCGTCGGAAAAAAATTTGCTTGCTGCTTCTAAAATCTGCTTAACTCGTTGTTCCATTGACTTCTCACGAGAAGAGCAATTAAATTTGTAAAACTCATAAGCTAAATTATAATCTGTTTTACTTCTTCGCTTGTCATATCACTGGTAAAAACAAGCTTATGGGAGTTGTTCCAGCCAATACGGTGGAAGCTTTGTTGCATTATGGTTGATTTCTGGAGTTTTTCTAGCTCTCGCATTTTTATCACTAGTTTAATGCTATTTTTCCCCAGGGTCTCTGATTTTCACAATCAAATTAACATCGTCTATTCTTTCTGCCACATTCTCTAGCAGAGCATTGTCTTAGATATTCAGAAAAATTGTGTGCCACCTTAATTTTAAACGGCTTAGACAAGTGTTGACTCCAACAGTAAACTCATTAGTTAATTCAAGATTTTTTTTAATCCTTACCTTCCTATATATTTAATTTCTGAGACCTAAACTCTGAAAAATTCTCCCTAACGGTTTTGTAGCCATAAACCTGATCGGTGGATAAACTTTTATTACTTTGTCCTTTAGTGTAACTAGAAGACTTATCACATTAAAAGACAAAGTAATAAAAGGACGGATTACTTTCCAGAGCAGTTTTGTCATTTAATAGTTATTCAATTTTTAAAATCCTTGTTCCATATTTTGAGACCCAATTTCTTCAAATTCTATTGTTGTGTTATTTAATATTTTTCCGATACTGCCGCCCCTTTTGTTGTTGCTCAGAGTAACCCCATCAAAAATTGCTATCAGATGTTGCAAGGGAATTTCATTTGTATGGAGTGCACAAACCAGTCAGCTCAACTTTCTTTCTAACTTTCTTTCCAACCAATGCATAGCTCCGCCTAATCTTGTCTTTTTACATAAGTAGAACTGCCACCTGTCGCTTTTAGGGTTTTATCACTAACTTTCTTTTTCATGAATTCAAATATATTCTGAGCAATTATTTCAGCGTGCTTCATATGTTTTTGAATTGTTTATATTGTTTAGTGTTTCTCTTTTATTGTAGCAGGCCATTTTTTTGAGGAACCTTCAGCTATTAACAAAACTTTCGTACTATCAACTCTACCTAACAAAATTAGTCCTATATTCCTCGTTGAAATATTTAGAAAGAGAGAGCATGATTTTTTCTGGGCTTTCTTAACTTTATTGTGGTCAATAACTAACATGGTAGCATCTCTTTAATTATCCCTGCATCAATCCATGCTGCAGTCGCAATAGCACGTGTTTTCCGTAATCCTGAACCATACAGGATGCACGTGGCATTTAACATTTAAATTATGAAAAGATTTTCTCGGGTCAGCTAGATTTGCAAGATTTTACTATTTTTTGATAAATTGAGCGTGTAGAATTGATGAGAATTGACGCGAATGATGCAGAGAGAGAGAGAGAGAGAGAGAGAGAGAGATTAGTAAATTTTGCTGAGCGAGAGTTGTTTTTTAAGAGACAAATAACCTATATATTAATTAAATTTTATGAAATACTTTTAAATATTTACATAAAGAAATAAATAACTTGTTAGCTCAAAAAAAATCTCTTAAATTTGTATGAAAAGGCAAAGAAATTAACTTTTTTTGCTTATGAGATTTCTTGATGTACTTTGTCTCCGTCGTTCAAATGAAACAAAAAATATAATAAATAGATTAATCATGGCTTCTTGTAATACTAAACATTTAAATTGACTAAAATCCTGCAAGATATCATAAAGGAGAATAAATTATTCCATATTTAAAAAACGTTTAAAACTGTGTTTTTCCGCTTCTGAATTTAGATTTATGATTTTAAAGAAGAGGTATTTACAAACGATAGTATAAAAATTGTCGGATTCTTTAAATCATTTTCAACTTCTGATAAGCGAACAAGTCTTGAATCTTAAACAAAAACATAAAGCAACGGCATTTTCGAAGAATTGTGATCTTAAAAAGTTTAAAAAAAAATTTCCAATTATCGTTTAAAGAAACTGCTCACCTTATTAATCATAAAAATTTGATAGATTTTTTTAAAAAAATTCAACAATGATAAAAAAGAAGAAAAATTCAACTTAGGATCATGTTGTCGGAGAGACTTCTTCAAATTTTTAAACAACCACCTGTCGCATTGATTTAGATCAGGGCCATAGCCCGATAGACTTATCAGCGTGACATGTCGTTGATAAATCGTAAAGTTTTTTTTATGATTTTACACGTAGGCACCGCCGATTCGATTCGTAAAATCCGCAAAAAGCCAATCCGACTTATTTTGCGGATTAAAACAGTCAGTTCGTAAAAATTTTTCGGATTAATAATCCGAAAACTAATTTACGGACCACAAGCGAATTTTTTTTTTGCGGATTCACTTTGCTGTTCGGATTATTAATCCGAAAAATTTTTACGAACCACTAGCGGATTTTTTTTTTTTCGGATTCTCTTTGCTGTTCGGATTATTAATCCGAAAAATTTTTACGAATCAATTTAACTTTAGTTCGCTTAGCGAATTATACGAATTACAATCCGATCGCGTCACCATTAAATGGTGTGGTCCAATAAATTACATTTTTATTATG
Organism: Hydra viridissima; assembly: GCF_058129835.1. Classification (NCBI taxonomy): domain Eukaryota; kingdom Metazoa; phylum Cnidaria; class Hydrozoa; order Anthoathecata; family Hydridae; genus Hydra; species Hydra viridissima. The sequence continues at coordinate 33,859,945 of NW_028324300.1, forward strand.
TGCGCGTCCTATAAATAGTGGATTTCTTTTTTATTTTCAATCAGTCCTATTTGGAAATCTTAACCTAAAACAATTCGTTCAACAGATCAAGTCTACTATTCTTCACTTACATTTATTACGGTAAGCCATTATTATATTATTTTGATTTAAAAGTTAAGAATATTTCAAACTGAATTTTTGCGGTTTTTTTTTTTTGTGGATCGAATTCCTTTGCAAATTATTTCGCTTTGCGGATTGCTTCAATTAGTGGATTGGTCCGATAAAATTTATATTGTTATATTTCTTCTACTTAAATATTAACAGAAATAAAAATAGAAATAGAGATAAAAACTAGTGTGAAAAATTGTTACGTTCATTTCAACAATTAAGGCAAATAACCTTTAAATAATTATTTCTTTTATTGAAAGCTTTATGCATGCCTCAAAAATATCATTTTTTGTTAAGACAAATATAAAGAAAAAACTAAAATAATCGAAATTATTTCCAAATGCCACCAAGAAAGCCATTTCTGCTGAAATTGAGGGGTATTTGAATTCAAAACCAGTTCTAGCAAATACAACTGTACTGGAATTCTGGAAACAAAACCAGTATATTTACCCAATAATGTCAAGGCTGGCCAGAAAAAACCTCTGTATACCTGCTGCATCATCAACATCTGAAAGAGTTTTCTCAACAGCAGGGAATATATACAGCTCTAGAAGAACCATTTTGAGATCTTTCAATCTCAAAGGTTGAGATGTTGGTATATATGAAAAAAAACACTAAGCAACTCAGTAAAATTCAAGACATTGTGTGGCCAGGAAATGAATTTGGAAAATGATTAACTTTCAGTGTGATTTTGACTTTTTTTTATTTCTTAACAAGGAAATCATTTCGTTTAATTGTATATTTGAATATTATAAATGAATAAAAATGAATCTTATTTCAAAAGCATTTTTATTCTGAATCCGTATAAATCCGTAAAAATAATATCGGTTCGGATTCCAATTCGAAAAAAGTTTTTCGAATTGCAATCCGATCCGAAAGTATCGAATCGGATTGCAATCCGAAAAAATAATCCGAAAAAATTTTAACGAATTGTTTTCCGATACATTATTTTCGGATCAAATCAATCCGTAAGTAATTTGAACCGTTTAGCATAGATAATTCGGTGCACAATCCGCAAACCGATAAACAGTAACGAATCGGCGGTCTCTATTTACACGTACATAAAAAAATTAACGAGGCCGCACTGCAGTGGTTCAGGTTATTACCAGCCGATTGTTTTAAAATGGAAATAAAACACATGGCAATTAAAGAGACATGACGTCATTCTGCGCATCAAAAATTTCTAAACTTCTTTCAAAAAATATAATTATGCTAACGTAAATGTTTTAGCAAGGGTCTTAAAACTTGTTTTAGTTTCAGAAAGATATTATTGTACATGGCGGCTGTAATATTTGTTTAAAATGAGTAAAAATGTTTAATTAGGCTTAAATTTCAGACACAAAAAGTACCATGACACCATGTCTTTTTTAGGTATAGAAAGTGATCATTTTTAATTGATAGACTTACTAGATGATTAACTTAGGTAAGACATGGAAACAATCATGACTTCTTCCGAGTTCAAAGCAGATAAGTTCTTTGTTGGCATGCAACTTCTTGCTTTACATTATTTACAGCAATGATAAAATCTCAGCTTTATCTATTGGAAATTTTAGACAATCTCATGACAATGTTTAAAATTCTAAGAAATATGTTAGCAAAAAAAAATATATAACTTTAACAGCCACTCAACTCACCCTAACAGATTTTCTTGAAATTTGCATTATTGACTATTCAAGTTTAAGACTGACAATTCAAAGTTTCAACTTATCTTAATCATCCACTTGTTTCAAAGTGAAGGATTTTCAAACATCAGTCTTTTAAATGGCCTCATGAATGCGTTGCTATGACATTGAGTTTCTTACATTAATTTAAGTTTATTTTTAAACATTATTTGGTATTCTTATTAATCAAGTCAAAGCTTACTAATCAAGTCATAAGTAATGAAGTATTGGGTCTCAATGAAACCAGCTTAAAGAAAGTAACTTTTTGAGGAATCTATGGTTCTTTAATTACAAAAGCAGCCTGACGTACTAAATGTTACAATTGCTGGCGTAATCTTTTTTTCCTGAAATTTGTTGATAACTTTTGTCATTTCGTGAGTTCAGAACTAATGTTAAAATTTGCAATCTTTATCTTTCTTTGTTACTTTCAGTATTATGGTTTTCGAGCCCCAGAACACATTTTGGGTTTCACATTCCTTCCTTCAATTATCCAATTTACATTTAAAAAATATTATTTTTTTTAAACTCATTTTTTTAAATAATAATGATTTTATCATAAAAATTATTTACCAAGTTAGATTGTTTTGTCACTTTAATTTATTAGCCTTGTTTTAAATTTTCAATTTTAAAATAATTTCTATTTTTTGAGTTTTTCTTTTCATTATCATTTTTATCATTTTATTATAATGTTAGAAAATAGTTATTAGTTACAAGTCTATATTAGACAAGTTAAAAAATGAAATTTCTGAAAATATTTCATTTTCAATATGAATCTAAAATTATCTTTAATTGAAGAATTCGTTGTGTGGTTTGATATCTTTAATTGAAGTTTGATATCTTTAATTGAAGAATTCGTTGTGTGGTTTGATAAAGCGTTGTAAATCTGATGTCATTTATCTGTTGGATTTCATCATTAAAAAAAAGTTTCTTCATGTGACAAAACCCCATTAGAAATTGCTTTCATTGATTCGAAAGCGTTTTGAGTTTGAATGGAAAAAATACGTAAAATATTTAATAAAAAAAAAAAAAGTATTAGAAACAAGAAGAAAAAATTGTTTACTTTTTGTCGTGTTTTTTTCTCCAAACTTAAGATTCTGATTTTTACCAATCGTACCATGCAAAAAAAGTTAAAAAGCTCAGTGCTGAGTTGCATTTTTACTTGACTCATAAATTAACTCTCCATCGATTGGTTTTCTTCTGCAACATTTGCCCATTCTTCTTGCACTTTTTTTTTAACTTTGCAAAAGATCAAAAGTTTTTTCATTTTTTGAACCAAAAGTAAATAAAAATTAAAGTTTTTTTTTTTTACGTTTAAGTTTTTCTCAATTTCATCATTTCTATAACTTATTGATGTCTCGGTACCAAACCCTGTGAATCTCTGTCTCGGTACCAAACCCTGTGAATTGCGAGGGGGCGATCGCTAAAGGAGATTTTAGTTACTGTTGTACAAATTTTAATTTTTTTTCTTAAGTTTTAGAAATGAATTAGCCTGATGAACTAGTTTGCTCTAGTGTTCATACAAACAAAAATTAAATAACGCGCAAAACTTAGTAAGTTAACGCGCAATTGTAAATATTGATATGAGCGTTAATCTATGAATTTATATAATTTATAGATTTCAATCAAAGTTAAAGCATATTGGGAACAGTTAATGCATGAAGTAATTTATTGTTAATACATATAATATAATAGCTTATAATACATTGCAGGCGCGGATCCAGGAATTTGTAATTGTGTGGCCAAATTTTATTTTCACGGTTGAAATTTCGATAAAAGATCAATATTTTAATATTTTTTCGCAGCATTTATTGATTGAATAAAACATCGTTAACGTATAATAAGAATTGTTGTGGCCATGGCAGGAATCTCTATAGCCAAAATCCGTAAATTACGGCAGACAAATTTAAATTTTTAGGGATATTCCATAAGCGAAAAAACCCAAAACTAACGTGGCTGCCGTTAAATTTAAACTATGTGGCCTTGCCACATAGTTGTATTGTATATGTCTACGGTGCATAGAACATGCACCTTACACCACATCCCTTAGAACTTCTTTTTTTTTTTTTTCCTTGATCAGAAAACATTTTCTTATTACTATGGGAGCCTGAGGAGAAATCACGTATTTTAAGGGAATGCCTAGGAACGTTGTTGTTCAAGATTGGTAACTAAGAGGCATGAAGTATGCTCCTAGTTAACTATTTTACTTTTATTTGGAGAAAAAAAAAAAGATAAAGTATTATTTTTTGTAAATTATTTGATGATTTATTTTTAAAAAAAGCCATCAAAAAAAATAGCACAGAAAATAATTGTACAAAAAAAAGTTAGCATGATTAACATCAACTCTTTAGTTTTTGTTATTAACTTTTTTTCGAGTTTAAACCCAAGATGGGAAAAAACTGTGTGCACTCTTTTGAATACACTATGGATATCGACGTTTACATCGACGTTTACATCGACGTTTACATCGACGTTTACATCGACGTTTACATCGACGTTTACATCGACGTTTACATCGACGTTTACATCGACGTTTACATCGACATTTAGTTATCCCTTCAAAAACATTTAAGAGCAAATAGAGTAAAAAGTTCTATACTTTGCTTCAACACTTTAAGCTTTTAAAACAGCAAAAGCATGTGATAAGTCTAAATTCATATAAAGTTTATAACTTTTGAAAAATAAGTTTAACGGATTTAAACAAAGAGCGGTTCTGCGCATTATTTTTCCTGGAATGTCAAATTTGTACATTCAAATATAAAAAACATTTTAATATCGGCATTAAACATTTAAATATTTTCAAATGGTTGATAAAGGATTTTGTACTTTTTTCGTTATTGTTTGTTATTTAACAGATATTCAATTTAAAAAAATGTCTTGGATTAAAAAAAAAAATTAAATACACACACACACACACACACACACACACACACACACACACACACACACACACACACACACACACACACACACACACACACACACACACACACACACGTACAATATTCTACTATATTCAATTAAATATTATAAAAAGAAAAAAAACTTTATAGTTTTGAAATTGTCCTAGAAAATGGGAATAAAAGTCTTGAAAATATGCTTGAACTTTATTTCTAGAACTCAGTGGACACCATGACCTGTTTTCTTCTATACAATAACTTTCGTTTCAGAAAAAATTAAAGACATACTTGCCCAAAAAATCACATACGACTATGGACAATTTGCTAGGCGTACTGGCCTTAAAGCTAAAAAACTAAAGGAGTTAAGCAGAATTAAGAGTGTGTACGATAGGACTTTCGCACTGTTGAACTGTTTCGAAAATAAACATCCCGAAAATACGTGGGAATGTATAAAAGTAATTCTTATCGGTCTGGACAGAAATGATATTGTTAAATTATGCGAAGAAAGTGAGTATACATTTTCGTAAATATATTTTTATCTAAAACTTCAAAAACTTTTTTTTTTATAAGTAATGTGGAGTACTTCACTATTTTCATTTCTTTTCTCTTACGTAGTTGACCTTTTTTTTTTTTTTTTTTTTTTTTTTTTATAGGTATTGAACAATTTAATGATCTGCCTCATTTTCTAATACGCGAATCCAACTCCAATTTTGAACACGATACCAACTTCAAATTTAGAATACTAAATATTGAAATTCAGCGGGACATTGCAAAATGTGACATGAAAATGGGTGAATTTCGTAATGCTGATGCCATTTTAGAAAAAAGCTTTAAAACTTGCAAGAGAATGTTATATACTCATCATTTAAGTTTGGAAATCCAGTTCTATATTCTATATGCGTTCTATATTGGTCAATGTTTAATTGGAATAGGATCGCATCGTGAAGCCTTAAAAATTTTAAAATCGACAGAAGAGTCACAGAGAAACACATTGGGCGATCGTCATTATGCCACCTTATCATCTCAGTACGAAATTGCAAAGTGCGAGTTCGAAATGGGACTTAATTTTTACTGTTCTCAGATGCAAAAGGAAAACTGATTTCAGTTCAAGAAACTGCTTCTGAGTTTTGAGTTCCAGCTGTTTTAGGTTGCCTACATGTGCTATACAAATATTGGCGCTTAGCTTATAACGCCGCTTATTAATCATTCTTTAAAGGCGTTCATTAAGTCATTGAATTCGTCGTAACTTTGTTCGTAAACCATTTTTTCAGCAACCGATTAGCGTGATGGTCCGTAGGAGTTTTTGAAGGAGAATATGACGGATGATGAATTATTTTATTTTACTTTAATTATATAAACATGTCAGATAATATTTATTTTGTTTTATTTAAATATATAAACATGTCAGATAATACATTAAAAAAGTTTTTAAACTATTACAACTTGAATAGTTAATTGTTGTTTTATATACCATTCGCATGTTTCAATGCTAGAGCCCTTTTAGACATGCTAAAAATAAACTCACAAATTTCTTGAGAAATTTCTTGCCAATGCAATAAACTTATATATTTAGTCTTTGACGATAGCTTCTTATTCTTTTTTCGAAGTTTCTGCATTAAATCACGGTGCAGAAAAACTCCGGCCACATTTGATAATAAAAATAAATATCAAAAAATTAACAACTTAACTGCTTTCTGATATTTAAATAACGGCCAAAGCATGCACATTTTAAAAAGATTGACGTATTTTAGTTTCGCTCAATAAGTGACGAAATGTCAACAAAAGAAGAAACTTCGAGAAAAAAATTTTGTACAAATATCTTGAAAATTCGCAGGCTTCTGCAAGACTTATTGCAAAACAATTGAAAGTTCCACTAATTACAGTTAGTGATGTTCTAAGACGATATAAAGAAACTCTATCAATTAAAAGAAAGCCTGGTACCGGACGAAAGAGCGGCTTTGTTAAAAAAAAGATTAGTGAAAAAAATTAAGATCTCAATTCAAAAATCCGGGATTCAGTCAGATTATGGTGGAGCAAAAAAGTTCAAAATTAGTAGAAGCACTGCAAGACGTGCAAGAATAAAATGTGGCTTTAAAGCATATCGTGCCGCCAAGTATCCTAACCGGTCAGGAAAAAAAAGTGTTTAAGTGAAAAAAAGTACAAGATTATTGCTTGATACTATTCTCACAAAACACGGCGGCTGCATAATTATGGATGACGAAACCTACGTAAAATGTCATTCCGAATCAATTGCCCAGTCAAAATTTTTATTCGGCAATTAATTGTAGAAGTGTTACGTCCAGGTATAATTAGGTTTCAGTGGATAAATTTTACAAAATCTAGTAAATGCTTTAGAACCAATCAAGGTTGGTGCTGAAGCACTTTGCAGAAGAGATTCGAACTTGCTCTCATCTGATGGCATTCTGAAGTTCATTTTCAAGTACCTAAAAAGCCAGGAAAACACCTTTAGTCAAGAGCTAGTTGACTCATTTACTAAAAGAGTCACTGAGAGGAGGAATGCTATATTAGTAAACTTAGTTAAATATCTGAATAATCCTGATGTCATTAATGGAGCAACTCTTGACATTTTCGAAAACTCCATGCCAAAGAGAAATGCAATTGCTATTACTGCATCAAGTTTGTTTAATCGTTTGTTTGAGCAAAAGAGAAGTGAGTCTATAGATGAGGAAAATTTGTCAGATAATGAAACTAGTCAGGAACAAGTACAACGATTTGCTTCCTTGTCAGAAGACTCGAGTTTTCCATTAAGAGACAGTCAAAGGGGTTACACCAAAGGAACAAAAAATAGAATCAACTTCCAAACTAATGCTCAAAGAAATGGAAGTATTTGAGCAAGCAAAAAAACGAACAAGCAACTTAGATTTGTTGCACAAGGTTTTGAATTCAATCCAAGTAACAAGTGCAGAGGCTGAAAGGTCATTTTCTGCAAGTAGTCCATTTGTCACTAAACTAAGGTCAAGGTTAAATGATGAAACACTCAATGTTTTATGTTTTTCACGTGCTTATTGTCTTAAGAAACGTAAAATTAACCATTAAAAAGACTTGTTTGTTTGCTGCTCAATTGTATTCAATGTACGTATGAAATATTGTTGCTATATATATTTATGTTTTTACTGCTGTTACTCCCCTGAAATATATATAAAAAATACACTGGAAAACCGGTTTTTAAAACATTGAAAACCGTGGTTCATTCGAAAAACCGGTTTTAGAAAAAATATAAATATTTCTTTTCCCTAGTATTGAGTGTATTTTTTTACTTTCCGTCGGTTGTTAAAAACTATATTTTATATTTTTATTATAGATCAGTTAATAAATCCAAATGAAATAGAAGCTTTTCAAATTGTCAAAATTTTGAAAAAATGGTAAATAAAAATTTCTCTATCTACATTAAATAACATTGTAACTTTTGCATCAGAAATGTCATTACTTCTCTTCTTTTACATCAGAAATGCTATTACATCTCAAAAATTTGTTTACGTAGTTTTTGCTTAAATTTTATTTAAATAAACGCAAATTTTAAAGTATATATTTCTCGAGCAAAATCCAAAATTGATTGCAAAGTTATCGCAAACAAAGTAGATTAAATTGATTTCAAAGTTGGCGCAAACAAAGTAGATTAAATTGACTTCAAAGTTGGCGCAAAAAAAGTAGACCAAATTGATTTTAAAGTTGGCGCAAACAAAGTAGATTAAATTGATTTCAAATTTGGCGCAAACAAAGTAGATTAAATTGATTTCAAAGTTGGCGCAAACAAAGTAGATTAAATTGATTTCAAAGTTGGCGCAAAAAAAGTAGACCAAATTGATTTTAAAGTCAGGGCAAGTAGACTAAATTCAGATACAGTCACAACTTGGTGGAGATTGCCCGAATATTTTATGATTTCATTTTTTATCAAAAGTATCAAAAAAGTTCGACAATTAAAGTTCGACACTCAAAGTTCGACAATTAAAGTTCGACAATTAAAGTTCGATACTCAAAGAACGCCTTAGCAACAGTTGCGCGTCATTGAAAGCAGAAGAACAAAAAAAAATTTAAACAAAAAATAATCGAATTCTTAGTCAAAATACGAAGTTTTATTGCATGCAGAAGTTAAAAATGAGTTCTATGACAATAAAAGCTCCAAAGTGACCAGCTTTTGAAAACCAAATGTTAGTTTCTCTTTTGCAAAACGCACATCTAATTATCAAATGTTCATTAAACGTTAACGAACCAATAAAATTTGTAAACCAGTTTGAAAAATTGATTCTCTTTAATTTTTCCAAGAGGCTAAAAGATACACGAAATTGACCTCTTTTTGTTTTAATGCAAATGTTCTGTTTCTTTTCAGAAGATTTTAAAATGAATAGATATAATGAAATGTAATCGATAAAATAACAGAATCTGGACGAGATGCAGAAGTTAACTTTCCGATGAAAAGTGTAAGGAAGTGCTGACAACTAATTAGTGAAAATTTGTTAGAACTTTTAAAAGTAAATGTAGATGCCATTGTTTTGATTTTTGAAAAAAATTATTAAGCCACTCGAAGAAATTCCAGAAACATTTGAAAAACATTTCAAAATCACCTTTAATCAGAATAGAGAAAATATATATTTTTTTTATTAAAAAAGTTTTTGTCTACTAAATTGCTGCTACGCGAACTAGGTCCACGTGATTACACTACCGTTGGAAAGTATAAGATAACATTCTGAAAAAGGCTGCAAAATATTTTTAAAAAATGTTACATTACGACTTTTATTAATAATTTCTTTGTTTTAGTTATTTACATTAATTAGATTTTTTTTCGTTTTAAATTTATTTCATAAACAGTTTTTTTCCTTTAAATTTATTTTCAGTAAAAGAAGATTTTAACTGGTTAACGAAGCCCTGCCATTTTTTGCCCTTCCCCCAAATGAAAGATTTATGCAAAAAAAAAACAAAAAACAAACAGAAACAATGAGCCGGTTTAACCATAATTTAATTTGGAATAGAAAAAAAAATTATCTTACAAACTATTTCAAAAAGTTTTCAGATAAGTCGACAGTAGAAACGTGTTGTGATTCAACTTCCTTCAAACAGCGTTTTAACAAAGTGGGATTGTTAAAGAAGTATGGGAACAAGGCTCTTTCCATACTTTTAAAGGAATCCATAGAAAGAATCTATCAAAAATATAAATAAAAAACTTAAACCAACCGGTAACGAAAAACAAAACAAGTACACAAGTAAGTATGAGAAAAAGAGTAACAAACAACAACATGGAAGCACCTTTCTTTTATAAACAATGTCTTTAATTATTTCGTTAACTTTTAGTTCTGATCGCGAAAGATCTTCTTCTATATTGTTCATTAAAGTCGATATCTAATAAAGAGAATAATTGCTGTATATATTAGGGTGTAGTGAGTAAAGAGAAATGTAAAAAATCACTTTCTGATTTCCTACAATATTTAGTATTCTAAAATGTTTTCCCCATGTACATTGAACAATATTATTTCTGTTTTAACTTACAAGTTTTTCTAACACATTAGCGTTTTAGGATTATGAAAAACAATAAAATCCTAAACATCAAAAAACCTTTCCACTGTTTACTACCTTTTTCTTGAGTAGAACAAACTTTAGCTTTGCTTCTTTCCTACGGGTAGAGCTACCTTCAGTTCTACTCAACCTTTTCTCAGACGTCTCTCCTATAAAACTCATTTTAAAACCCTTTTCACCCTGAACTCTTTCTCTCTATGGTTCTCTTTTATCCTTTTAGTAAATTTTGTTTATTCTAAATTTATAGTATTTATTTACAAACAATTGACCTGATACTAATCCTATCTTTTTTATAATAAACTAACTCACAGCATATATGTAAATATTTATAAAATAGATCTGCAGAAATTTTTAAACTACCTCACAGCATATATGCAAATATTTGTATACTTATAAAATGGATCTGCAGAAATTATTAAACTACTTCACAGCATATATGTAAATGTTTATATATATTTATAAAATGAATCTGTAGAAATAAAAAAAAAAAAAAAAGGTTAATCTTTACCTGCTCCTCTTCCTTCAGGTGATTGTTAGCTAAAAAATCCTCAAGCTTCTTTAAGGTTTCTTTTCTATGAATTAAATAAGTAGAAAATTTTTACAAATTTACGAGAAATTTTTACAAATTTACGAGATATTTTATTGTTAAATTAAACAAACATCTTCAGTTGTCAAAAACTTTCAAGATAACATTTAAAGTACCATCATAGAAACTCAGTGCCCAGGTTCCTTTGTTCGAATATATTTAGCACTTAGACAGTATGCGTTTTACATAACTATCTTAATAATTAAATGACTCACTGAAAATCGAATTTTGGATGCAATACTTACAAATGCTGTAATTGTGAATCTAAGTCATCATAACTTTCTTCCTTAGGCAGACACGCTTGTTTTGCATGGTCAGCTATTTCTTGATATGTTTTGTATAAAGCAGCTTTGTCACTGGGAGGTACTAAAAACACATTCATTGGTGATGGCAGTTTTTTAACAATAGGCATCATTAATATATTACTTCAGAAGAAACTCTCACCAATAGCATCATAGAGTCTGTTGACGAATTTATCATCAGATAAAATTGTTTCATTGTTATTCAAGGGGTCATTAAGATACGGTTCATTTAACAGTTTCTGTTAAAAAAAAAAAGAGTTAAAGAACTTAAAATTGCAAGATCTTTTATAAGTTAACTGCCATTTTAATTTCGTGGTCGCACTTATTAATTTTATGATGGAGATTATTATCATTTGGGAGATCAACTTAAGTAAAAAAGATACAATTCGAGATTCCATTGATTTGATTTCGTTAACAAGTAAAGTTTTTGCAGAAGCAAGAAGATAATAAGTATTTCGGTGTTCTTCAAACTCTGCTTTATACATCAAGCAAAGAGAATGTTGGCGAGAACTCTGCAGCGTTAATTGGTCAATTACCTAAAAAAAAAGAACATATATGTACATATAGATGTATACATATAGATGTGTACATATAGATGTATACATATAGATGTGTACATATAGATGTATACACTAAAGTTATAACATTTTAAAATTTTTTTAAAAGCTTGCTCTCAGCCCTACATGATGAGAATTAGTGAAAATATGTGATATAGCACTCTTGATTTGCCCTGACAAATACCCAGCGGATTGATTGAAATTTAAAAAGAAAGATATAAAACTTGATTTTTATACTCAAAGTAAAAGGTTTATAGATTAAATGAAAGACTTAGTTTCATTATGACTTGTTTTATTTACATTAAATTATCAATTACTCTGTTATTTTAGCTCCTAAAAGTTCATACAAATTCAATATATTTTCACACTGTTGGCACTGACATACTAGATATTTCATCAGAATATACGTTTCTCCCAATCAATAACTGTACTAATATAAGCTATTTTGTATACTGTGTAATAAAATTCAAGATTACATATCTACTATTTACCAATAAGGTTATTATCCTTTCTAGAAAATCTCATTTATGAAGAGCAGGGAAGATGTAGAAAACTCTAGTACTTGAAAAAAAACTTCACAGCATACAAAAGTAGGGTAACAGTCAATGATTCACTTGATGGTTCAACTAAAACCAAACCCAAAGAAATGATTCACTTGATGGTTCAACTAAAATACCCAAAGAAATGAAAATTATTGAAAAGTTTCAACATCTTTCTCAAAATGAAAAATTTGGAAATGGCAGATTTATAGTGGTGGCTAATAAACTGAAAAAATTGTGAGAAAAGTTAATTTTTTCTAACAACGATTTAAATTCTACTCTTAATTTTAAAGCATTTAATGGAGCAAATTCTTGGTGGAAAGATAACATTTCTAAATATATCATATGATTTTGTGCAAGAGGTCAGTAGAAATTAAGCAAATTTAAGAAATGATTTTTAAAAAAGTAATAAAAGGTAAAAATACAAAATGGTGCAATGATATCCAGTTTCTATACAAATTGGAAAATGGCTACCAATCAAGAACATGCTACATTTCCCTTAATTACCTTTAGAACATTACCTAATGCAATTAATGCTTGCTTTTGTGCTATTCTCAGAAAAATATGAACTATTTAAGGAAATTTCTAAAGCTTGATTAAGTAGAGTAAAGCTTCTTTTGGACAAAGTTGAGGACAGATGAGAAATTATTGATGGACAGATGGGAAATTATTTACAGTGCAATCAATTTACAATAATTAGAATGACCAAATTTAAGCACAGTGCAAAGAAGACATCCCAATGAGTAAATAGATTATCAGCACCAAAAAAAAGCACCTGCAATTGGTTAAACATGTGTAACCTTAATAGGTAAAAAAAATAACCCTTATCTTTATGGAAGAAACAAATCAACATGTTTACTTGAAATTGTTAAAGGAGCAATGGACTGCTTGGATCAATAAGAACAAATAAAGAGACAGATCAATAAGAACAAGTAAAGAGACTGGCATCAGTTTTGACAAGACAAAGTGACAGCTAATGCCCTAAATGTTGTTCAAGATTGGTGAAAGGGATTTTGATGTGGGTGATGGCAGGTTCTGGGGAAGGGATTTATCCCTCTCCACCAGATTTAAATACAATGGATTTTGCTATTGAAGTAATTTGGAAAGCATTGCATGTTGATTCTCTCACCAAAGTATAACATGAAATTTCACCAAAAACCACCCTTGCTTCATGTAATCAGGATTCTGAGATATTAAGGCAAGTGGTGAAAGCTAAAGGAGGTTACATTAATAAATAACTTGTTATTTATATTTGTATAGCTACATACTTTACTTACTCAAAAATTAAATCAAAATTCTTTATATTTGTGAAGTAATTTAAACAAAAATTTGTCAGAAAATACAAAAATTCAAACACAAAGAAGTAACATTTGTGACCAACGAGCAATTATAATTAAGCAAGAAATGTAAAAATAATATGTAAAAGTGTAAAAATTCTGAGAAAACCAATTTGAATTTTATTTTATCAAACAAGTGATTTTATTGCATTATTCAATTCAATTACCACAGAATTTGTGTTATATATTTCAATTTACTCATAAGTATAAATTCATTCATTTACACAAAACCGTAAATTTTCAAAAATAGTTTTTCTGTTTCTTGGGGGGAGATTTTTGGAAATAAATAATGTCTACTTTAATGCTTTTATATTAAAACTAATCTTAAAAGCTGTGGCCATATAAAGTTATAAAAATATTATAACCCTAATATACACATGCATGATATAGAATGGAAAATTAAATTAGACATATTTTTAGAGCTAATAAATTAAAAATTGAAAAATAATAAAAACCTCATCTAACTTTTCTAAGAAATACTTTTGTCTGGCTATCTTGAGATCACAGTTCCCATCTATAATCTTAGTAGAGTAAAGCCGTTCAAGTTCGCATAGTACAGTTTTAATTTCATTGTTAAATAAGCTATCACAAGATGCTTTCTTTGATTTCAATTCTGCAGTTAAGCTTTCTATTTCTTTGCTTGAAGTAAAGAAAAAGAAAAGAGGTAAACAAAACATGATTTAACAATAAAACACTTTCATAATACTTAAAGGAATATTTTATTACTACAGCAGTAAAACAGTATACATCATGACTTACATGCCATAATGACAATGATATACACACCAATATACATGTTTAAAATACCAAAAATTTACTACTCACTCAAAATCAATTTCATCAATATTGAATGAATCTGAAGTTAACATCTTCAATTGTTCTTCAGCAGTTTCTAAGGCTTTTTTGACACCATGCAATTTAACCTCAGATTGGAGGCGTTTTGTCTGGCTTTGCACATACCTTATCAATTTAAATGGATAAAAAATTTAAAAAAAAAACCTGATTAAAAAAAAAAGAAGAAACAACCACCAGTAATTTAAAACTTACTGTGACTTCAGTCGAAGCAACTCATTACGATGTTGCATTTTTATGGCTTGACTCTCTCCTTGAAATGAAATAAAATGTAAGTACTCTATATTTTTGTATATTTTTGTATATTTCAGTTTTTTATCATCATAAAAAACTTAATTTATTTTGAAATAATTTTTATTAGTAGACTTTAATTTAAAGCCTGTAGTATATTAAACAGGAGTTAAGAAACACTCTTTTAATAATCATTGTCAAGGTTTTGCACAAACTGGACACGAACTGGGTAGTATTGCAATATTATTTGCACAAACTGGACATGAACTGGGCACTGTTGCAATATTCTTATTACACATGAGTCTGAGACACACAATTCAAATAAAGTTCCATTAAACTTGATCTCTTTAAGTAAAACAAATAAAAATCTATAAAAAAAGTTTAAGTATAAAAAGTTTGTGGAATTCTGGTGAAAACAAATTTATAAAAGGCTTGTAATTGTTAAAAATGATTTTAACTGAACTAATGTTTACAAGCTTTTTAAAGACATAGAAAAAGCTAAAACTGATTTTTTTAAGAATACTGTTCATAGGAGAACTGTCAGCACAATAATACTGTAGAACTCTGAGGATTTGAGATAAAAAGCACAAAAATACTACAGATTTCTGAGGAGCAAGAGACAGTAACTTAGTGAAGCTGCCAAGCAGAAAAGCTACTTGAACTTTACTTTTCAACTTCATGAATGGACCCTGACATATAAACTATCTACTCTAATGTGAAAATGTTGATGACTTCTCTAAATATAAACAACACGATTATCATTGGTATATCTAAAGAGGTTTTCCAGATTTAAATTACGGCTAATCCCATGAGACAGCATCCTTGTGATTTCTGCAGAAATTTACTATGAAAGACTTTTTTTATCAGAATAAAAAAAAAAAAAACACTAAAACAAAAAAAAACCTTTTAAAATTTGAGTGTCTGGATTACTGAGATCTAATAATCCGTATTGGGAGGCATCTTGAGTTTCAGCAATATCACTAATACCCTTAAAACAATTTTAAAGAAAAATTTAAAACAACACAAGTACTGTAACACTAAAAATACTACAACAAAACTAAAAAAATAGACTACCTGAAAGAATTGTTTTTTAGTATAATCTGCAAGAGCGGAAATGAACTTTTCTTCCTCTGCCAAAATTTTATCCAGGGGGTATTGGAAAAAAAATTGAGGAGAATCTAAAATTTATTTTTAAAAAAAAAGGTTTTTTAATGAGTTAATAAAATTTAATAATTAAAATATTATAATATACATCATCATTTATCATGGAAAATCAATAATTACAGCTAATTCTTAGCACCTTTATCTGTGTCGTACAAGGAAATAATCTCTTTAGAAGTTTCAACGAAGGCTGAAAAACTTTTCGCAGTCTGAAGAAAAACAATTATGTTTTTACACACTTTTATAAAAATATTCAAAAGTCACATGGCTACTAATTACTTACTAACATTACTTACTTCCTCAGTACTTTTTATTGATATCTTTTTTTATGTTTACATTTTACTTTTCAAAAGTTAAACTAAAAGTGTCATTTTTATAGAACAGTCTCATACTTTAAAAGGATTTTAAATTTACACATATTTTTTATAACTTAATATATTTGTTTTATCATATAAACAATATAAAAAAATTTCAGCCCAATTCCAATAATAAGTATAGAGCAGTAAGAAAAGCTTCATTTTGCATAATTTTCTTCTTACTTACCATATCATTAGCTTGTTTGGTCTGTGCTGAAAGATATTGCTCGAATTCTTCATTTTGGGTTTGGTGAAGCTGCTTGTAGTTACTCAACTTTTTTTTTAACTCTTCATGCAATGAACTGGAAAAGAAAAAAAAGAAAAAATTTTTCAAATTATTTACATGTCCCTACGTGAAATATAAAATACTGAAAATAAAAAAACTGCTAAGAGCTTCCTCTTTTTTTTTGAGATTCAAGAGATGAGATATATTTTGAGTAAAAAAATCATATACCTTTTTTAAATTCAAAAAAATTTTCTTTTAAAAACAGTTTTGATTAAAATGATTTTAAAGAGCAAGAAGCAAGATGCTAACAATTATAAAATTAAAGTAGCCAAAAAAAATTGTACTAATGGAGAACAATAAAGTCTCAACTAACCAATATTTAAATTGAACTATCTTTATTGTAAAGCTATCTTTATTGTAAAGAGAAGATAAGCATCAAGACAAACTTAATACCAAGTGAAAAAAAAATTTACCTTAAGGGATCCATTTTAAGATTCAAAATTGCATCACAGTTTTTGATAAAAAACTCTTCATATTGTTTATGTAAAGCAAAATAATATTTTATAAGAAAGCTATTCTATTTTCTTTTTGAACAAGGTTAAAATTTTTGATACTGCTTACCATACTAATGAAAAAAACTTACATGTAAAATACAAACAAAAATATTGTTGTCAAAAATACTACTTTGACAACAATACTTTTTCTTTTGGGCAAAAAAATAAAAATGAAAATATTGCTTAAAAAAAAATGCAAAAAATTAAGCAGCACAAATAAATGTACAAAATAGTTTATTCATAGACATGCAAAATGTTCTCATAAATACAGCTTTATTCCATGACATTATGTGACATAAACACTTTTTAATAAGTAGATAAAACAAGTAAATATTCAAATAGAAATAAATTATGTCTTTATATAATTTTTACTGTATAAAAAAGATAAAAATATCACAAAGTAAAGAATAAAAACTCTATTTTACACCCAGCAATACTTATACAATGTTTTTTTTGCAAGCTCTATGTTACCACTGGCTTTATAGATCATAGCCAAATTACAGGCTGCTTCTCTATGCAAATCTATGAATGGATGGTACTAAAATAGAAAATATTGATCTTCAGTACTTTTTAAATACAAATAAAAAGCAAATATTTTAATTTAAGGTTTACTCTTATGTGTTGTTGTTATTTCATTTGTAAGTAAAACATATTAATATTAACTAACATATTGAACACATTAAAGCATGTAATTAATTTGTTGGGAAAACAGCACATAATAGTAGATGTAATGTTACATAATGATGTAATGTAATTACATCATTATGTAGATGTAATTACATCAAATGAATGGTACATGTTACTATTGAACTTTTTTTTAGTTACAATTAAAAGAAAGAAGTAACAACAACATAAATGTAAAAGCAAAAACTCAAAGTTTTCTATCTTAAAAAAAATTTAAGGAGCATCCAGCAATTCCTTAACAAAAATATGCAAATTGAATAATGCAAACCTCAGCTTTGTCTCCGTCTTTTTCATTGTGCAGTGGAAATTCTAATGCTTTATTGTAATAAAATGATGCAAAATGTACAAGTCCTGAAATCATAAAAATACATCAGTGTTTTTCTACATATAAAAAAAATGAAAGTCTGGTAACAGAAAAAATAAAAATTGAAGAGAAATTAGTAAAGAAATAGAAAAAAAAAACTTAAGGACCAGTTATGCTGTAAAAATGTTTTTAAAAAGCATGCAATGCAGATTTGCAACTCAAATACAAACAAAATGTATGTTTATGTATATATTGTTTACAAAATTTAAAATGCAGTATCGCAACTCAAATAAATATGATATATATTTCATTTAACACCTGATGACTAAAAAATGAGACAACTTTAAAATTGTTATTATAGCCATAGTTACATAGCTATCAAATTTAATTTTAAAAAATTTATAAACAATTACATGATATTAAAAAAAAAAAATTTATTGGTTTTCAATAACATCATTAAAAGCAATTCAACTTAGACGAACTGAAGTCATTGAGGCATAATGTTTTGCCACTTCTGGATCCATTTTGTTAAGACAATTCATGATACGTCATTTGAGTTGAGGAATGCTTGTTGCTTGCCAATTATTCTCGTAGACTAAGTGTTTCAACTGACCCCAAAAGTCCTCAATTGGTCAAGCTTCTGGTACATTGGGTGGATTTTTTACCTTTGGTAGGTATTTGATGTTATTGGCTTCGAGAAAAGAAACCACTTCCTTTGCATAGTGCGAGCTAGCTAAATCTGGCTAGAACAAGTACACTTCATTTTTATTATGTTTATCAATGAAGGGTATTAACCACTTGCGGAGACATCCAATGTATGCTTGTTTGTTGATTGCCTGGCCACTTCCAAAAAACATTGGTTTTGAAGTCCCTTTGGGCGATTTAATCAAAGAGACTAGCACCTTTTGCTCGTACTTCTTTATTCTTTTGAATATGACATCGCTAGTTGTAGATGACATGCTGCTAGAATAGAAGCCATCGTTGCCAGCCAACGTTGTATTCGCATATGTGAAATACGATTCGTCATCCAAGACAAAATCAAAATTCCTAAAATTGCAATATATATGACGACACAAAGGTTTGATTCGAGCTAGTTGGCTTTCGCTTCGATGTGGAATCTTTTTCTTCTTGTAATATCTAATATTTGTCTTGTTTTTAAGAATTTCAGATATATACGATTGGTCACAATCAAATCTTCGAGCTACTTGACCTTGTGAAACACTGTGATGATGATCAAATGCCTTTTTCAATTGGTCTATGTGCTTTTTGTCCATTTTTTTTGCCTTTGGACCGCTTCCTATTTTTCGTTGATAGCCTAAATTATTGTCTACACATTCTAGAGCACGATATATGGTCGCTTTCGATGCTCGTTCATCTAGAAAGTGTTTTACTGTGAAGATTTTTGGCTTTTCCAGATGCAAATTTCTAAATTGGCAAATGCGTTTTCTTAGGTCTTCTTGCAAGTGTACAGAAGACCAAATGAAAGATATTTTGCTTGAAACATTTGAGAAACCACTTTATAGGGAGGCAGCTCAGTGATAATATGGGGGCGGAACATATTTAACAGCTCACACAGAGCTTTTCATTGTTGATGGTGGACGCCTGACTTCTCAATGATACATGATAAACATTTTACAACCTTTTAGACCACACATAACACATATTGTTACTGAATACTTAAATAATGTTAATATTCATATTTTGGAGTGGCCAGCTTGCAGTCCAGATATGAACCCAATAGAGCACCATGTTAGAAGCCAACATCCACCACCTAACAGCCTAGACGGGCTGCAACAAAGCCTTATCTGCATGTGGGAAGACATCCCTCAAGAAATGATTAGATCTCTAATTGAAAGTATGCTACAGCGCTGTCAGGCTGTAATAATATCATAAGCTGTATCAGTATGCATAACAATAGTTATCATTTCACTTTATTTTGTTAAATGAACCATTCTTTGGTTTTTCTTTTTGTTTTGTTTTTTTTTTTCACCATCCTCAAAGTCAACTTTAATGTTTCATTTACAATGATTAGAAAAAAACACAAAGAAACAAACCAATTTGATGAAAAGCTCTTCCCATATTATAGAGAGATTCCTGATTTTCTTTTCTTAAACTCATGTATTGAAACATAAATACCAAACCCTAAAAGTTAATAAAGTAATTTGTTTTTAAAGTTAAAAGATTAAGAATTATCAGAGACAAAATCTTTAAATATCTAAAAAAAGGTTTTCAGATGTTTAAGATCCAAACATATTGTTCACCTGAATTATACTAGTGTGTCTTGTCTTGTGGAACTTTTGGCATGAAAGGTGGAGATAAGATACAGCCAAAAGTAAACTATTCAATGGGTTTGTGGGCCATTCACGAAAACATCGTGAATATTCACCTAACCAATAAAAAGGTACACATTACAATTTGAATAAACAAAAAAAAACAAACAATTTTCAAAATAGCCAAAAAAAATTTACCTATAGCATACTTATATGTTCCAGAAACAAATGAATTATTTCCATTCATAATAATTAAAGGCACAAGTGTTGGTTTTCTGAACAGCAGCCGAAGAACATAACGATGATGTCTTTTATCCATCATTTTATTGGTTATCAATGCAAACAAATTCCAAATAGTATTTTTATCAATGACATCATCAGTTTCATGCGTAATCAGAACACGGAAAGAATCAAATGCTTTGGAATACTCGCCTGCTACAAAAAACATAGTCGTTTGTAAGTAATCAAGCTCTAGTCGATATTTTCGACTCTCTTGGTAGGGTTTGAATAACATGGCTTTAGAAACAAGTTTGAAAGCTTTCTGATACTCTTTCAGATCCATGGCAACATTTAGTATCTATATAAAAAAATTATTTACAATTTATTTCACTAATTTTAAATACTGATTCCATTAACCTTTATGCATTAATAATTTTATAAAAAAAACTTTTTTATAAACCAAAAACATATTTGTCAACCATAAATATATTTATAACCAGAAATAATTTTAATACAAACCAGAAAGCTGTAAATATTTTTATGTTACTAATGAAATTTTAAGAATTTTAAGTTTTATATCAAAGAAATAAAAGAAATATAGAATATATGAAATAAAAGAAATATATCAAAGAAATGAGGTTGAATATTTTAAAAATTTTAACTAATTCTTATTAAATATAGTAAAAAGGTGAATTGCATGGTTCAGGAAGAATGTACAAAAAAAATCCAACCTGTAGAAGAAACTGCCACATTTGAGCTCTACCTATTAGCATTTGTTTTTGGTAACCTTAAAATAATAAAAAAAAATCCTTTTATTTTCAGCTGTAAATGCAGCTTTTTTATACATTTTTGATTCATCATTAAACCTTTTCAAAACATGCAAAAGTAGAAAGTAAAAAATACCAAAGCTCCACAAAAGGTAATTATGAATCAGTATGTAACCATCACACAGAAACTCTTGAATATTTCCCTCAGCATACAAATTCATACATTTCTTATAAAGTAGCTCACATTCCTTTATAAAAAGAAGATTTAAAAAAAGAAATAACCAAATAATCCTGTATAAATTAATAAAATAATTATTTGTTACAAAAATATAAACAAGCATTAATTGGACCAATCAAGAAATAATAAATTTCTGAAGCATTAGTTTTTATGACTAAAATGTAAAGTTCACCGTTGTGCAAAACAAATATAAAAAGTAGCAGAAAGAAGAAAACATACTTCCACTTTTAGTTTATTCAGTTCACTAACAGATGGATTTTCTGTTTCTTTGTCATTGAAGGTTTGGTCATACTCTATGTTAAAATAATGTAGCAAGTGAAACCACTTACATCAAAATCTAAATCCTATAAATTGTCTTGATTAACCTTAAATTGGTCAAAACAGACATCAAAAACATAGAGTTTATTAATAAAAAGAAAAAAATTGTGATGAAGTTATTTTTATACCAGAAATAACTGTCATGGCCTCATCAGCTCTTCCAACACCTCTGAGCAGGGTAGCAAGTGTCATACGAACAGATACATGTTGAGGTGCAAGTGATAGGACCATGTAGTAGGCTTCAATGCTTTTTTCTTTTTCATTTAGACAATCAAAACTTTCTGCAACTTTTAACCACACAGCTGCCTATTACAAAAAAAATCTGTGAGCTACTCTTAAGAAAATACTCTTAAGAAAATACTCTTAAATAAATACTCTTAAATAAATACTCTTAAGAAAATACTCTTAAGAAAGTGTAGATAACTTTGTGAAGAGAAAGATCAATTGTAGATTTAAGATTTTTTTGTAGACTATTTACAAGGCTATTCTGCGTTATGTTTATATAAGATTGCATAATATTATTACCTATAATAATTAACTTGAAAAGACTTATTAATTTTCATACACATAATTTTTAAACAATATTTTTAGTTTAGGAAAACGAGACGATGAAAATTAAGGGTACAGAATGAAATAGGTATTGTTTCCACTTTCTAGAAAGAAACAATCAGGGCACATCAATGAAAATAGAAGATTAAGTATAACAACCAAAATGGTTTGAGTTTTATTTTGAAAAACATTAAGTATTAATATACTTGATTAAACTTGGCACACTCAACCAATTCTAGTAAATACTTTAAAGATAAATTGTAATTTCCTATAATAAAAAAGTAAAAAAAAGCATAAACTTTATCAAGCTTTTAAAATCGAGAATAAACAAAAATATACACTAATATGGTGTTGTTTTTTTTTAATTTGAAATCACCTGTTTCGAAATATGCCTCAGCTAGATCTAACATTAAATCCCCAACCTCATTTACATCCTCAGAAAGCAATGGCTCCACTATATTCTACAAACATAAATATATTCTACAGACTAAAATACAATTTTTTAATTAATCAACTTAATTTTAATTGACAAAAAAGAATAAAGAATTATTTACCTCTACATAGTTAAGCTCATTTGAATAAATAAGACACTGAGCAAGTTTAACACGAATGTCAAGTGGCAAGTCAACTGGGATGTAATAACCACCATTAATAGGTTGGTTCTGAGAAACTGTTATCTTTGAAGCTCCATCTTCCAATGTTCTGTTTGGATCCTCAATGGTCACTGCAGAAGTCACTGCAAGTTTTTCAACTATTTTTGATGATAGGTCAGTAAAATGATTTGAAGAAACTTGAGCAGCAATTTTCTGAAAGTTTAGTGCACTCTTCTGTTCGGGGTAATTGTCTTGTGATTTGAATATTTCATCAGGAAGTTTTACTTCACATGTTTTCACAAGAAGCTGAAACAAAAAATCTAGCAAATTAGGTAAAGTACCAGAAAAGGTAAAGTACTTGAAATGACCTTTTGTTTTTGTAAAAATTTTTATTTAATAAAACTTGTTTAAAAATATTAATACAGTGGTTTCAAAAAAAAAAAAAAAAAAAAAAATGAAGCATTAAGATTTTGTTACCTCTTTTATTTTTTAAATAAAAAAGTAACCATACTTGATAAAAATGTAATTTTTTTTTCTTTTTTTTTTTGCAAGACAGTAAAAATTTTTGCTGACAACCTGTGTCACAAAGAAGTTCACAAGTTCATTACATTTTTATAAAAATTCAATATTATTAGGTGCATATAACAAAAAAATGCCAAAAAAAGTCTACAAAATTTTAAATTAGTACAAAAAAAAATTAGGTGCAAAAAGTTTTAAATTTAAAAACAATTCTATTTTCTTCCTAAACCTATTTCATTTATTCAAAAATATTTTATTAATCAGTTTCAAAAAATTTTTAGTTTCAAAAATTAGTTAGTTTCAAAAATTTTTTTGCTTAAATTTTGATAGAAGTTTCATATGTAGAACTGCTAATCACTAGTTTAGTCATATTTAAGATTATTTTGTTGAAACTTTGAGAAAAAACACTGAAGCAATAAGCAGGAGATAGTCTGTATAAAAAGATGCTGCAGAATCAGCAATAAGAAATTATAAGCTGATTTTTAACTTCCAAAAATTGTGTCAAAAAAACAGATGGCATTCAACATCATCCAGGATTTGAAAAGTTAAAAAAAGGTTTTATCATACCAAGTGGAAGCATTGGTATTTAAGGCTCCCTTAATTTGAGCTGTGTAATACATAGAGTCTATGTAAAATCTAGTGTCCTATTAGTCAGTAGAGAAGGTTTTAACAGGATATGGCTCCTGGCTACACTTACACAATTTAAATTTGATTGAAGAAAACAAAATTTTATACCCTATGCAGCTCAATCACCAGATTTCAATTCAATTGAATCTATTTAAGCTAAGATGGACAAAGAATTAGTCAAGATCCAAATAAGTTCCTTAAGCAGCTTAAAACCAGAACTAAATATCATTTACAGAAGAGTTCTAACCAAAAATTGCAACAACCTTGTTAAATCAAGGCAAAAGAGGTGCATTGCTTGTAAAAACGCACTTGGGGATATTTTTTGTACCTAGATTAGATTTGCTGCAACTAATTGATTATCCAATAGTTACACAAAAAAAAACCACACATAAATACATAAACATAAATACATAAAAACACTCCATTACATGCATTACATGCATTACATGCATTACATACATTACATACATACATACATACATACATACATACATACATACATACATACATACATACATACATACATACATACATACATACATATTGTTTTAAATGAAAATTTCTATAACTTTACAGACAACAAAAGTGAGATAGGCGTACAGTTTTTTGGCTCAAGGTAATCATCTTTTTTGTATAGAGGGCTAATATTTGCCAATCTCAAAAACTTGATTTAATGTTACACCAATTTTGGTTTGTTGTAGTTTTTATATTGATTTATGTCTTCAAGTATTATTTATACACAGACTAATACAGATTAAAATTTTTCTTAGAACTTTACTTACCTTAAGTACTTTGATATACTCATTTGTTCCCATATACATTTCACAAAGTAAATGTATGCCTAAGATTTAAAGAAATATTGCATTTTTCTTATTTTAAAAAAAAAAATTAATACTTAAAAAATTTTAATTTGTCGTTCTTATGGCTTTAAATGTAGAAAGAAAAAGCAAATGAACATAATACCTTCATAGTCCTTGATATTTGTACACAACTTATATGCAGTTTCCAGCATTTCTCTTGATCTGTCTATCAGCCCAATTTTATGATACAGCTGTATAAAAGTACAAAATTTAATTAACATGAAAATGAGTTTTACTTAACAATCCTTTATTAAAGAATTAAGTAAATATTAAGTAAATCATTATTAAGTAAAATATTAAGAAAACTGTTAAGTAAAATATTAAATTAGTAAACATTAAGTAAAATTTATTTAAATAAATCCTCATTTAACAACAGAAACTTACTTTAGAGATTTCTTTTGCAATAACCATGTAATCTTCTACAGAGGATGGATTTATTAACTACAAGTATGAATGAAGGTTTCATAAATATACAATTTTTACAAATTTAATGAATGCTTGTAATTTCAAAAACTAAAATATTGAAAATGTGTTTGATAAATGAGCAACCTGGAGCAGCTGTTTCTTATATTCAATAACTAGAAACATTAACAATTGAAAACTGAATCTTCTAACTATATTCAGTTTATAACAGTAACCTAAATAAATCTTCTAACCCTTCTAAATTCAGTTTATATTAGCTTAATTTACTATTGAGTTCAAAACCTTGCCAACATATCTCATATCAGTTCAAAACATATCTCATATCAGTTAAGTATCAAATATCAAATAAATATTAAATATCAGATAAGTATCATAAAGAGTATTATCTTTACCTTCATAATAGTAAATAGAATGTCAAGAGTTTTTCGGTAGTCTTGTTTTTCAAAGTACATGGTTGCTCTGTCCCATTGCAAACATGCATCCGTAGCAAGGACTTTGCAAGCTAAACATGATGAACAATGAGATAATTCTAGGTATATTTTGTTAATACAGTAGGAAAATACACAAAAGTAACTTTAACATTTTTTCAACTTCTTGTTATAAATTTCGATTAGTTTTGGATTCATGGACAGCAGGTTTAAAGTATCAGATATTTTTTCAGGAACTAAGAAGCATCAAAAAAGTAAAAAATGAACTTTTTAAAGTCAATTTATATTTTATATGGAATTGATTTTAATCATAATTTTGTTTTGAGTGTTATAAAATACAATTAAATGTTGTTTTTTTTAGTTTTTTTTTTTACTAAAGAAACTAAAGAAATTTTTGTTTTCATTATTTGTTCTTTTGTTTGTTTGTTTTTTAATATTTAAATTGTTCTTTTTAATTTGTTATTTTATTATTTTTTTTACTTTGTTATATTATTTTTGAAATTTTTATTTCTAGTTTTATAATTTATTTTTATAAAACCAAATTTAATAATATTTTTAATAACTTTTTTTTATGTAATATTTTTGTTATTACATAAAA
Source organism: Hydra viridissima (assembly GCF_058129835.1). Taxonomy (NCBI): domain Eukaryota; kingdom Metazoa; phylum Cnidaria; class Hydrozoa; order Anthoathecata; family Hydridae; genus Hydra; species Hydra viridissima. Next base: position 33,886,277 of record NW_028324300.1, read on the forward strand.
TTTAATAAAATAATATTTTTATGCAACTAATCATTGTAAAAAATATTATTGCTAATTTGAAAAATAAAAAATCTTCAAGTTAACGGAGGAAAGTAATCATACAACATGGATAAAGTCTCACCCATCCTGTTTCAATTTTGAAATCTACACAATAAATTCCAATTGCCAAAAAAAATTTCTCATCAAGAAAATAGAAATTCTTAAAACCTCTATCATAACATGCAAGAGCTTGCGTTTCACTTCCTTCAGCAATACATCTTTGTGCCAGGTCTCTCCACTCTTGCACATCTTTACAATCAAGAAATGCAGATACCAATGCATACTAACAATCAATAAGAATCAGTTATCAAATGTACATAAAAAAACATTCATTTATCAATGCTTACAATAATGATGCAAGCTTGAACTTTTGTTGAAAAATTAAAGAAAGTAATGAATGATTTAAAAACTAAATAATATCAAAAAATTATAATATAATTTACAATAATTTAAGTATAGCATATAGCATTCATCAACTCTTTAAATGAATCATTTTAAAAAACTATTGTACACTAATGGAAATAAATATATAAATTAGAAAGAGAAAAATGTGGAAAGTAAATGTGAGAAAAAATATATAGAGAGAATAAAGAAATATTTAGAGAGAATCCAGTGATGCAGCTGATGCAAGATCATATAAAGACTGATGCAAGCTCATAAACCAATAAAGATTAGAAAGTAATAAATATGAGGAATAACTAAATATAGGAAACAGTTAATTATAACAATTATTTATATATAAAGAACAATAAATATAGGGAATCAATAAACACTGGAAATATATTATTAGTTAAAGAAATTAAGTATATAAATAAACTAAATATAAAAATAGAAATGAACAAAAAAAATTGTGACAGGTTTCTAAAGGAAATCAATGAATTTAAGGACCTGCAATGCCATCTCCTTGTCTCCCTGTTCCTCATAGATAAAGGATAAAGTCTTAAAAGGTTCACCGCTTGATGGTACTAAGATAAAAACTTGAAAGATAAAAATTTCATCAATAACAACAAGCCCAGAGGAAATAATTTAGGATTATTTTTTTGAGTTATTTAATCTTAAATTTAAAAAAAAAAAAAATCAAACAATTTTTTGAGTTAATAAAAAACGAACCTTCTTTCACAACTTCTATACAAATTTCAGCTGCTTTCTTGAAATCTCCTTTTGCGACAAGCATATTAGCTTGACCAAGCTGCAGTCTAGCCATTTCGCTCAACTTTTGTCTAACACCATGTGCACGCTTGCGAAATTGGAAATTGTGTAAATCTTGAAAAATATCATGTTCTAAACCAAAGCAAGATTTTACTAACAAATCTACTTCATTGCTACATAATTCACATTCCATAGTTTGAAGAAAAAGTTTTTAGTTAAAAAAAGAGATGGAATATTAGGACCTAATTAAAAACGAAACACTTTTTCAAGAAACCTTTTTTGATTAAATGAAATGAACTGAAATGAAATGAGTGAAATAAACCTTTATGTTTCTTTGATTTGATTTTTTTATTTGCAGTGGAAGTTGAGATAACAGAAGGTAGTTTTATCATGAGTGGTTGGATTTCCACTCCTTGTAAAGAATCCTGTTCTTCAAAATTGTAATTGGGTACATTTGCAAATGACACTTCTCTTAATGGAGTAGTTAAAAAGTTCTTGGAATCTGCTGGAGGAATTGCTAACAAATACAAAAACTTTTTTAAGTTTTAAATAATTGGTTTATTAAGTTTATTGCATACATTATGTATAAAAAAACAACATAGAAAGTTTCATTTTAATAATTTTACTGTTTTTCAGCTCAAGTATATTTTCTCCTTCTATTTCATCCTTTTTCTTTTGACTTCTTTTTTTTTGCTTTATTTCTTGCTTTTTTTCATGCTCACTTGTAAAAATAGGCCCCCATGAAGAAAACATCGCTGATTCATCATCAGGAAACCTGCTACTTAAATTTAGACTTTCTGATGCTTCTTTCAAAGATGATACCAATGGATTGTTATCTTGCAAATCTGCGTAGTCAATATTTTGATTGCACAACCACGTTTCAAATGATATTTCTCCATTCAAGTAACGCAGAAGGTCTGGTTCAGATAGTGTTGGTACATTTTCCATGCTCCACAAAAAGTATTCAAAACCCTAAAGTTTTTAGTTCCAATTTTTCTTTAAACAAACGTGTTAAAAATTCTCAAATTTTGAAAGCAATTTCTGCATTTAAATTTGAACTCCATAAACATCTTGAAGGAGATTAAATACAAAATTATAAATTCCCTCCCCCCCCCCCATCCCAGTCATGCCATTGTTCATGAACTTAGAAATAGAAGTACTAATACATTGCAGTCTTAAATTTAAAACATTTGTTGTGAAGATATAATTAAAATAAAAAAGAATACATTTAAAAAGAAATTTTAACTGCACATTTGGTTTAAGTAACTTAAAATTTGTTTATTTAAAAATCAAGGACTTATAGCAGATGTAAAAGAAACATTTGACTCAGAAATGTCATTTAAAAATTGTTGAATGTCGGCATTTTCTATGTCCAGATCAAGGAGTGCTTGAGCAGTCTTGTTTAACCTTTAAAATAAGTAAAAAAAAAAAGAATTATCAAAATGATATTTTATCATGACTAACAAGGGTATATTTTACTATACTCTTGTTATGATAAAATTCTCAGCAACAGCTAAAATACAAAGATCATACTATAATTATTATTTTTAGTACATTTTCAGAACTTCACTCTGATTATATTATTTAACACTGATTTATCTACTTAATGTATTATTACATTTATGTATTTAAATATTTTTTTAAATTCATTAATAAATCCAAATATTTTACAATGAAGGCATTCAATTTCCTTACTTGCCTTAATGTTAATATAATAATTCACCAAGAGTTTAAAATACTCTTTAAATTTTTGTTTGAAAACGAAATATAAAGACTGTCTTTCTTTAAATTAGGAACCTTAACTAGAATGTTGAGCATAAAGTGAAAAGATTATTTCATAGCAATGGTAATTTATAAATGAAACTTTAAAATAAATAAAACTTTTATATCAACTTATGGTTTCAAAAGTAATTTATATAACCATTCAATTTGTTCTGGGCTTTGGAGACTTGCTTTAGTGATAGGCTCGTTATTTCGGTTCTGTTCTGTTATCTAAAGAGCAAAAAACAAAAAAAAAATTAATAAAACTCACCTTGAGCTAATAAAACTCACCTTCAGTTATTCTTTAACATCTTCCACTTTTACAAAAAAAACAACTTACCTTTAAAGCACGACATATTATATCCTCTGGTATACATGCAGAACGAGCAGTGTAGCAAGCATAACTATAGTTAGCATAACCATCTTTTAAATGATACAAAAATACCAGCTCACCATCATTTTCTATTATTTCCATGGTCTACACAAAAAAAGGAAATTATAAGAAATGCAGTAGAAAACATTTAAAGTTTGAAGAAAGTAGAAAATTATTATTTTAAATAGGAAATTAATATTTTTCATTTATTTACTAAAGCAACTATTATAAATAAATACAAAAAAAAGTAAGCATTTAACATTTATTACTGAATATTTTATAGTTTTAGCCATTAATTTTACAAATTTCTTTTAAGTTAAGAACTTTAAATTTAAAATAAATTGTGCCAAAAAATACAATCTTCTTCTTGATCACCTGGTATTTTATAATAGGAGAGTTAGGTAGTAGTTGTTTAATACTATGAAAATGGGTTGAAACAAGCACTGATGGGCACATCTCTTCATTGTGCAACCAGTATAGTAATGTTGAGCAAAGCAATGCCAGACCATCAATCTATGAAAAATTATTAATTCAACATTTTATTTTACAAAAATTAATTTTTTTAATAAAAAACTAAGCAAAAAAACAGTGTTTATAAATAGATTCTCGTTGCTATTAATAAAAATTCAGTGCTTTTTTTGCTAGGTCACCTGAACAAAATTTCATAAGATTTTAATTGCAGGTTTATTGAAGTAAGTATAAGTAAGTTATGTGATTTATACTTATGTTTTTAGCATTAAAATCAATAAAAGAAAGAAATATATCATTTACAGATGCTGTTCCCTTTCCAAATTCATCAATAATAACCAATGATTTTTCTGTGGCTCGATTAACTGCTGCCGAAATCTGCAATTTAAATAAAAAGATTTTTTAAAATTGTCTCATTTTAATATTTTTTATTTTAACTGACTTAACCAACTTTATTCTTTTGATAGTCATTTTGCAGGAATAAATAAAATCAAACAAGATGGAGGAAAATTTTTCCAGAACTAAACAGTTTTCCTAATAACAAACTTCTGAAATAAGATAATGAATCCTAATACTACCACTTTCTCTCCAAAAAATATTAAAGAAATATTAACAAATATTAAAGAAATCAATTTTAAAAAGTTGAAAAAGCAAAAAAAAGACAAAAAAATTTTGATAAAGGTGCTCTTTACTTGATTTAGATCAATCATAAAAGTAGATAATGGAACAGACACACTTTCTAGTGAATGAATTCTTGCATAAATAGCATCTTTAATGCTAATAATTGCTGACTCAGCAGGAACAAAACTTCCAATTTGCATTAAGTAAACAATAATACCAACCTATGAACAAATTTTCAAAACTTTATTTTTTAATATTTGTCAAAAACTTAACAATTTTAATAATAAATTTATTACATTTAAGTACATATAAAAATAAAATAAACAGCCTCAGTTGCGGCCAAGGACTGTGTTAAAAGATGAAATTAACCTGCTTCATCAAGACACTTTTCCCAGAAGCATTTGGACCAGTTAAAATTATTACTTTTCCATCAGACTTACTTAACTTTACATCATTGACTACAAACTGATTGACACACATTTCTTGGAGTGGATGCCTACAAAAAATGAAACATCAATAAGCAATATTGTAGTTACTTATGGAAAATCATTCACCACTAAATTAGTAATTTAGTGGTGAATGATTTTCCATAAGTAAATAGAATATTCAAAAGTAAATATAAGAATTACAAAAATAAAAGAGGATACCTTCCTCCTTTGATAAAAGTTACATTTTCTTCACTATTAACAATTTCAGGACATACAAAATTCAATTCTTTTGCTGCGACCGCCAATGCAAGAATACTAAAAAAAAATGAGTCACTATAAAAAAATCCCTTTCAAAGTTTTACCATCTTTGCTCTAAAATTAGGTTTTCAAATTTATTTTGAAAAGAGATTGAGATGACAAAGTAGCAGTAAGAAATAATATAAGCCAAAAGATAACTTTTTTTAAACTGCATCATTTGAAAGTTAGAACTATGGTTTAGGGTGTCTCAAAACCATTTTAAAAGAAAATAAGATTTGAAATCAAAGTCATTTCCTTTACAGTAAAAGTTTTGGCTTACTTACAATACATAAATGCTTAGTGTTTATGTTCAAACTGGGCTCAAAATTCAAATTAGCACGGCTTTTTAATAAGTTTTAAAAACTAATTAAAAAAAAAAAGGAGCACAAAGATTGGCTTTTGTTAATGTGTACATTTTACAGTTCTACAATTCTTAAGTTCCTTTAAATTGCACTTTTTAAAGGTTTTTGGTGATCTTCCATAACTTGCAGAAGATACAGCTATTGTGCCTCACATTGTTGACTAACACCAGGCTATCAACTGTGATCATAGCATCAATCAATGATGTTGCTATATGAAACCATCATCAATTTAAGTGACCTCAAAGAATGTTTGTGATATGATCTGAGATGCTCATTGGAGGTAATGTTAGCATATGTGAGCCAAGGTCTAGGGTAATATTTTTTAAAAATTTGACTTTTATTTGTTAGTTGTTTTAAAAACAGAGCTAGTGTAGCAAGCTCAGATCTAAGGTACCATGAATGTCAAATGTCTGAAACCTGACTAACAGCTGAAAATGTTCTGAAAATGGCCTTACCTATCCAGCAAGCTAAATGAATTATTCCCAGCTTTCAAATGTTAAATTCAATATTCATACCTGTATACAAGCCATCAAGGTTAAGAAATTCCTTATAGTTTAGTTTCTCACACTTGTGTGCTTCACTCAATTAATTGTGGATAAATGACTTAAGTTCATCAGATGCTGTTACTAATGGAACTCCTTGAAACTTTGCCTCTTCGTTAATAAATTTGTTCTACTTCTCTCTAAATCTTTTGAATGTAAAAATCATTAAACCTGATAACAGCTGAAAGTAGACTGTAAATTAATTTTCTGTCAACTGCTGCAAATAAATTAATGGGTCCCTACTTTTGCAGAAAAATTCTTTATCTTCCCCAATTTTTATTTTTGGCTCAGGTTGGGCATGGTTTATATCAAAATATCTTTTCTAGCTTTCATGAGTACTTGGCTAATTTTGTTATTTTTATTCTTCCTTAAGAAGTTAAAGCAATGCTTTATCAAACACCTGTACTCCTGGTACAGCCCCTCTATTTTAATCAAAATATGCTTTGTATGGTAGCAAGGTCTTTCACTAAAAACTTCATTAACTGGTCCTAAACTGCAGAGGCACTTTCACAAATTGGAATATATTTTGATTAATGGTAATATAAAAATTACATATCATATCTCAGTCTGATGTTGTTGTTGAGCACCAGTTAACTGTTCACATTGGAAACCAATTAACCAGAGGAAATTACTGCTTCTGGTTGTATGAGTGTCAAAAGGAGATTTGTGGTTGTTGAAATGTTGTTCTGTGCCATCATATTCACTTTTGAGGAGGTTACACATCTCAACAAATTAAGCTTGGATGTCATGGGCCACCCCTAAACCAATTCAGATAGGAATTTTGAGTTTTCTCATTATTTATCCAAAGAAATATTTTTAGGTAGAGACTCGACAATTTTGAAAAATTGTTTTTTTTTGGACACTCTGCTATGATTTTTATAGGACAGAGTTTTTCTTTATCATATCTGGGTCATTGCATTTTATTAGTAAATATCAGTAACTATTTGCAATAATCTGTACTTTCTTTTCAATACAAAATGTATAATATGGGACATCTGTACATCAGTTTTATAATTCATTAAATTCTTTTCTTTTTTATTCAAAGCAATCCTTTGTTTTCAAAATGTTCTTCTTAAAAATATTGTTAGACAACAACCACTATTTCGTTTTCAACTTGCAATAAACAAGTCGTCTTAAATTTTATTAATTACATCAGATTAAAACACGAAAACCACAAGGAGGAGTAGTAAACAACAGCAATCAATGACTGCAGTTCTGAATGAAGTATGGTACAAATTTTAACTAAGTTTATAACTAATTTCTACATTTTTTTTTAAAAAAAAAAGCCATAACAGTAGAATAAAATTCATTTTAACAAAAATTCTAAAATAAAACTTAAAGAAAATCATCCATAAAAGATTACCAATCTAACTCTGCAGAGAATTCCACAACATTTATTAGTGTACCAGTGTATTCAAGGACGACGTCTTGTAGACGGTGCATTATAGCTGTCTCATGATCTAAAAAAATTTCATTAAAAATTTCTTCAACATAAGTTTTTTGCTTATATACAATTTTGATAAAAAGAAATATAAAAACTAATTTTTTTATTTTTTAAATATTTATTTGGGACTACGTTTTTAAAAAGGTTTTTTTTTTTTTTTAAAGTGGAATTTAAATGGAGATTTCTTGCAAAGATACATGTGTGTACTTCAAACTTTAGTTAACAAAAATGATGCTCATCAAAAATTGAAAGCAGAAAAGTGTTGCCAAATATTTATTTTCCCAATTGCTAATACAGGAGTTTGAATTTATCTCAAAAAGGAACAACCACTTGGTATTTTTTTTATTCATCAAAATTTATTTCTTTTTACTTCCTCTTTACTTAACCATTTTAAGCTTTAATATACAAAGGTATAAATGTAACATTTATAAATACTTTCATCAACACTATCTTCAAAGTATAAGTTGACTTATGCTTCTCATATTCACAATATGAGAAGCATAAGTCAACTTATACTTTGAAGATAGTGTTAAAGAAAATTTAATAAGATTTATTTTGATTTTAAATTTAATTTAAATCTTAAAAAAGATAAACAAGTCCACAACATTGTATACAGACACTTTTCTAATTAAATTGGTTTTTAAATTAAGATAAATTTTTCCTCATTTTTCTTTTCTTTTTTTAGTTTTTACAAAGCTGTAAAAAATTAATTTTTTTAACCACAAAAATTTTGCTTTCAGTTAACTTCTGAATCACTGCTCCTTTAATTCTTTTTTTTTTTTTTTTTTTTTTCCAAAATGAAATGGGCTTAAGAGAATGGTAAAAATGGTTTAAGCTAATAATAAAATGGTTTCAAACTCTTCAAGTTTAAACCTTTAATAAGTTTTTATTAAGTCAGTATTAGAGCTCAGTTTTTGATTATTTACTTTGCAACTAGATTAAAAAGAAAAAAATTCAGAATAATTTTTATAACAAAATTCTAACTAATAGAATTCAAATAATTTGCTGTTTGTAAAATACAAACCATGTTTAAAAATTGTAAGCTTCAATGATTAAAATCAGAAATAAATATCTTTTTTAGAAATTGAGTAAAATTAAAAATAAAATTATTGTTAGTACACAGAAGCATAACAAATAAAAAAAATAAAACTTGATTAAAATGTGAATTTCTTTTCTAATGTCTTTTTTTAAAAAAAACTTGATTAAAATTATCTTTAATTTCTATTGTCTTTTTTTATACTAAAAACCACTTGAAAAGACCTACCTCGAATTTCACACTGGATGTCTCCCACTTTTAAATCTAACTCTATAAAAACAAAACCACATATTTAAAAAAAGTTACAATATATTACTAATAACATTTTTTAATGAAATATGAATTACCCTGCAGGTAATGTTTAGAAGCTTTGCAAAAAATATCTAAAGACTTTGATGGGGTGAAATATTTTGCTACACACAATTTCTTAGCACATTTTTTGCTGGAGTCAATTTATTTAAACATTTACAAAGGGAATTTTTTTTGTTTTGCCAAACTGATTCAAAATAACTTAGACTTTAGATTTGTTATCAAACTTGAATGATGTATGTTTGAAGTGGGGCAGAATGAAAAAAGTTAATGTTTTTTTTTATATCTAGACAACTAAAAGCTTTTGAGTTAGGTAGACCAGTAAAGTTTATCATATTGTCTTAGGTTTCTTTATTAACTCAGTAATCAAATATGGCAAGTGTTCAAGTGCTTCTGAAAAATATATTTGATGCAGATAAAACATTTTGTTTAGAGGTTTTTTGATTATTTTCTCTGGGTTTTTGTGAAGTCTAGAAGCATTAGCCAGTAGCAGAAATATTTTAGGGTACTCCAGCTCCTTTAAAAGCAGTGAATTTCAGCTTTTTGAAAAGATAAATACTTAGCCATCTATCTGGCAGTATGTAATGCTCTCAATCTAAAGATTCCATTATCTATGAGGAAAATATGACAAAGTTCAAGCAGTTCTCTGTAATCCTGTTGAACATGTGGCTAGTGCTTGCATGTAGAAAGTTTTCACTGACACAAAGTTTACTTTATTTATGAAAACCACTTGATGAACTTTCTTTCCAGGCCACTTGATAACTCAGGAACAACAAAATATAACATAATACTTTTGACAGCATTATCTCAAACATGCAATGTGACAAGCAATCCAAACAAGCTCTTTCTGGAAAGTTCTCTCAATAAATGAGTATGAACCTATTCACCCGGTATTGGAAGCTATTGCATTGAAAACTAATCCTGGAATCGGAAATTTGAGCTGCTAGTCATCCAATGAATGTAAGTTTTGATTTCCTTGCTCCTCTTCTGTACCCTAGTTGATTTTGGGATCAGCAAGCAGTGAATTATAAAAGTTGATATTGCCTTAATCTTTCCATGAGAAAGCAATTTTGGTTGCAGCTGCACTGTATTTGAACACGGTGTCTCTTTTTTGTAATTTAAATGTTCAGACTTTATAATCAAAAATACTGGTAAAAATGTTGTGAAAAAAATTAATATTAAATAGTTGTAAATTGCTAAATATTTTGCCTTGTAAAATCAGTCTTTAGTCTTACAAAATTTGAGTTTTTAAAACGAATTCCTATACAAAAAAAAAACAAACTATTTTAAACTCCTAAAAATTATTTTTTTAAACTCCTAAAACTAAATAAAGAGAATCAACCTTCAGTTCCTGAAGACTTGTAATAAACTGCTTCTTCTGTGGCAAACTATAAATTTTGATAATACATTTAAAAAGTTACATAGAATTAAACACACAAATAAATTAACAAAACTAGATTTAGTCTGAAGAAGAAAATTCCATTAAGTTAGGTAATATATTTGTATTTTTATTATTTTAAAACATTGTAGTTTAAATCAAACTGAAAATAATAAGCAAGTACTGTTTTTTAACACAAACCTTAAGTTGTAAACCAATATATCTCTAATACTTACTAAAAATAAACTAAGAAATCATTTTTATGTCTAGAAACTGACAAGATATTCAATAATAGCATAAGTTTGTTGCAAGCAAAAAAATTGGAATTTCCATGTGTTTGTGTCAATTCATGAAATATTTGGATTATGTAAGGCAAAAAGTTTTTACTTGTAAAATCTAGAACATTCTGTAACAGTAACACTATAATAAACTTTTTGTTATTACTACTTGTTATAGCTTGATAATACCCAGGGAAGAAGAAACTAATGATAAATCTAATATAATACAAAAAGATTATAAAAAAACAATTATTTGAAAGTTACAAACAAAAAATTATACCCTAAAATCCAAATTCTTATCAACTTCATAATTGTGAGTCTGCTTCATTTCTTCAGTTAATGGTATATTTACTAGATACCCAAGCTAGAAATAAATTATTGAATTGGTGAAGGGGTAAAAGGATTGTTAGACTCAGAATGAATTTATGGTAATGATGTTAATTTTTGACTCAGAAAAAATTCATGGTAATGATGTTAATTTTTGCTATGTAACTGTTTCATAAAACATTTTTCTTTTTCTTTACAGATTAACATGAGAATATTCACCTGTGGCAGATAAGTGACACTGCATTTCGTGATGCTTTCACTCAATTTATTAAGTTCTTTATGGGCTACTTGTGTCATTAGGAATGGAATGCCATCAAAAGTTTGCTTTTCTTAAAAATAAAAAAAATTAATTAAGTAAAATAATAAGATAAATGAGCAAATCAAGTTTTCAGAAACCTAAGGGACTAAAAATTAGGCAAAACAAAATCATAATTACAACTATTTACAGATAAAAACCAGAGAAATGATTTTTTATCTTTTAGCATCTATTAGTAGTTAACAAGAGTAATGGAATTAATAGCTACACTTAAAATTTTTTTTTTTTTAAAAAAAAAAAAAAAGAAAAAATTTTGATAAAATTTACTTTCATCTAACTGAGGGTCCAGTCCTTCCTTAACTACAAAATGGTTGACATACAATGACTCTTCAAAATCAATCTGATATATATTTAAAAAAATATGACTACACGGAGATCAAGATTACAATTACAACTATAATAAAATTTATTTAATATAAATTTTATATAATATAAATTAATTTTAAAGTTAATACTAACAATTTGTTTCATGAGGTTAGCAATATGAAGTAGCTTTTCAGTGAATGTTTCACACACTTTATAGACAACACTAATATCTTGTGGCAGCCGCTTACATATGTCTGCTATACAGACTGAGTTGAACAACGTCTGAAAAATCAAATAATTTAATTTTGTGAAATATGAGTTCAAACTAAAAACCACTCACAAAAAAAAAAAAAACAGCTGGACAAATTTTCTTTATGATTAACTGTAAAAGGAACAGTGAATAATCTTAAAAACTGAAACTTAAACACCACGTATGATTCTTATTGTATGCAGCACTTAAAATCTTAAATTTGTGAATTTTATCAAATTAATATTTTTCATCAAATCGCTAAAATTCAAAAATTTAACGTTTTAAAACACACAATTAAATTCAAATCTTAAAATAAAATTTATTTAAGACTATTTTATTTTTGATTAACTTTAAAAAATTTAGAACATTTATTTTTAGTAATTAATTTTACTTTCAAATATTTTAATGGTTTTTGTGATTAAATACTTTAATACAAAAAAAAAAAAAAGATTTGCATTTAATTTCTTTTCTTATTGCTTCTTATTTTTGTTATATGTAAGAATTGCAATTTATGTAAGACTTTTAAGAACAGTTAAATGTGTAAAAATAAATCAATGAGCTCATATCTGAATTTAACATAAATATTTACAACTTGGTTTAAAACAACAAATTTCTTTCAAAAACTCAGGTTGTATCTGGAAATACAAACTTTGTATAGGGTTTGCCAGTCATTCAGTGAAACAGCTGCAGTTTTCATTTTTGATAAAATTCTCTAAAAAGATAGTTGACTTTAGCAAATACATTTCATGCTTAGTGGAATCATCAGCCATGAAATGTAGACAAGAATAAAAATAAAATGTAAAAAAATTACAAAATTTTCAGTGCAAGGAGATCTGACAAAAAAAAAAAAGAATTATTTGCCAAGTTTCCCATGTCAAACTGGGGATGAAGAAACTTGTTTTTATTCTGCACTTGCGAATCAATTTGTTCTTTGTACTTCAGCAAGTTGCTGTGCTTTTAAATTATGATTTTATACTTTTTTTTAAGACATAAATAAGTTATATGAATTATTATAAACAACTTCATGTAAAAACTCACCAGAATGTTTTTAGTATTTTTCAATGCATCTTGAAGTGCAACAACAACTTCAATATTGCGTGAATTAGCAAAAAAACTCACAGCTTTTAGCCTATTTTGAATAAGTAAAATGTCCTTGCTGGGCCGAAGAAACCAGTCACGAAGTAATGCAGATCCTTGTTGTGACTTTGTCCTATTCATAATGCCTAAAGCAAAATTTGGGAAAAGTCAAATTTCCAAGCCATCTAACCAATGTGATATTTAATATATATATAGCATAAAGCAGAATTACTAAATGTTTTACCTTCTACTCATGACCTTCATAATTTAAAAATTGATTTTGCTTGAGCAAATTAGCTTACATAAACTTCGTTATACAAAATTATGTTACTTACCAAATAAAGAGAGACCCTCCTTAGCACAAGAGCCAGATTTATACACCGAAGGATGTAATTCTTTTTGGAAAATCTGCAAAGCTGAGAACACATGATCTTCAATTAACATCAAATTATTACTAAAAAAAAAGTAAGTTTAGTTTTCATTACTAAAAAAAAGTTTAGTTTTCATGGAAACCCTAACAAAATGAACATGAAAATCATCAAGTTGCTCAGAGAAAATTTATCAACTCATTCATTAAAGTAATAATAAGATAAACTTCTTTATACTTACAATAAAACCAAAATATACTTTATTAATTAAATAAATGCAACATTTCTGAATATTCATTTTGTTTACTTAGAGACTTAGAAACAAAATTGCACATGAAAGTTCCTTAGATGAGAACCACTACAAATATTTTTACAAAAATATTTTTTTTGAGAATTTTTGTAATTTTTGTTTTTTGTAGAAATTTTTATCTTTCATTGTAGAGGATCAAAATGTAATTATTTTTAAATGTAATTGTAATTACAAATTTATTTTTAAAAAAAAACTAAATTGAAAATGATTAAAACTTAACCTTTTCTGATTTGGCTAAATTTAATTGTTATAAATCATAATTGTTTTAACCCTTTGAATACATAGATATTAAAGTTTGTCTATTCTATAGTGCTAATACAATATAACGTTAAAACCTCAACTTACACTTTTTTACATAGTGTAAAATAAAAACTAAAGCATACTTTACACTACTAAAAAAAAATATTTTTTTTAGTAGTGTAAAGTATGCTTTAGTTTATATATATATATATATATATATATATATATATATATATATATATATATATATATATATATATATATATATATATATATATATATATATATGTATATATAGCATACATGGATACAGTTTTCAAATACAAGATAGGTATTTGAACTCCAGCTTCTAACTCCAATCCAACTCGTGTTTGATCTAGATATTTCAGGAGAGCACCTGTGGCAGCAATCTACAAATTTGTGAAAAAAAACAACTAAAAAAATGATCTGGTATCTAGGAAGTCCCCATATTTGTGAGAATAGTTAATAAAAATAACATATACCAGGAAAAAATAACATACACGCAAAAAATATTATATATGGGAAAAATAGCATACATAGGAAAGAAATAACATACATGGAACTATAACTTGAGACATAAAAAGATGCTTATTTACAGTTACAAAAAAATTATATTCCACCAAAGCATACTAACCATACTTGTGTTATCAAAATTAAGAAGTGATGAAAAATATATCATTCGGTGTTCATCATCTGAATTATTTGATAGACCTGAGAGACCATTTATAGCAAGTATCCGTCGTTTGCAAGATTCAAATGCTAAAATAGCAAAGAGGAAATGACTTACTGATAACATTTTTAAAGTATCTATTGTATGCAAATTGAATTTGTAAAACTCAGTTATGAAATTTTAAACTAATCAACACTATTAGTCAAAAGTTTAAGAATACTTAGAGATACCTGTAAATACTTATAAATCAACTTGAAAGTAAAATTATTTTGAGCCTGCACAATTATATGAGTAAGAAATTGTAATGAGCTGCTTCTTTTTTTTTAATATGAAAAAAAATCAATGTGCCTAAATGTGTGTAGATGTGCCCAAAACATATACCATCATTTTAAAGTTAAACAATGCTTTGCTCTTCTTTTGATTTCTTTAGAGCAAGATGCAATAAATTTGGAAAAAGTTAGAACGATATTTTATTTTTTCATTCAGAATATTTTCCCAAACTAACTTGAAAGTTTAATGAAAAATTTGGTTAGACATTGGTAGTAGGGTATATTTTTTATTATTGTAATATTATTTTTTAATAGAATATAAGTAGACTTTAACAAATACTCATCTGCTTTTGTTAATTTGTTACAATGTTTTATTTATTTCCCTATTGGTCATAACTTTTATCTGGCTATAATCAGCCAGCAATTTTAATGTAGAAACAGTTTTTATCATGTTATTTTATGCTGAATGCAGGCAAAATGAATGCTCAAAACAGAACATATTTAACTGTTGAAACAAAAGAGTGCCAATAAATTTTTATTCAAGCTGAAAAACTGTTCTGGAGAGAAATTAGCTTAACAATATGAGGAAATTGCTAAAATGGTCAGCATATTACCTTGATGGAAGAATACAAAAAATAATTTTTTTGAATCATTCAAAAATGAAAATCCAAATACAATTGATATTGATCTTGCTGATCACCTGGATTTGTTACTAGTAACACAAAACTATAGATTTACTTTATACTGATATGTCAAATTTTCACATCATCCAAATTTTCAGTATTTTAAGTTCAAAAAAGAGATTGCAAGACCAGTGTTACATCTATACACCATGAATAAAATAAAATTTAAAGCAATCTATATAAAAACTATTCTTTATGTTTTTGACTAAGAAATTTTACATGTGAACTTAAATCAACTGTTAAATATGCAAAATTACCTTTTAAAAAAATTTAAAGCTTGACATTTTTTTTGCTTAAGGACAGTAGAGATTGGCAAAAAACAAATAAAGAAATAAAAACTTAGTGGGAAAAAAAAAAAAAAAGCACTTGGTGAGCAGAAAAAAATGGTGCTTGGTGTGAAAATCTTATTAGGCTTATTAGTTGACATAAAATCTTTTTTCAACTCCTCCAGATTGAGCTCTGCCTCAATTGAAGATAATAATTTAATCAAGAATTAACAATATGCAAATCAAGAAAAACAAATTCCACTATCACCATACCAACGCTTAAATCATTATCCTGAAATACTATAGCAAGGATGTTAACAAGGATATTAATGAGGATGAATAATTTCACAAAGACATTAAAATTATCCAACTGAAATATCAGAGTCAGATTGTAAGGTAATGGCAAATTATTGTTAGAGTTTAAAATAAGAATAAAAATAAAAAATAAAAAAGTCAAAATCCTTATATTGAAGAAAATAATAAAATGTAAATTTTCAGACATTTAAATTTACAGTTTTTTTAAAAAACATCATTCCTAACATAAAGTAAATGATCTCATATAACAACATTGGAAAAGATTTTTATTCTGAATATTCCCCATGAATTTTCTCCAATTCTTATAAAGTATTTTCTGACACCTACCAAGATAAACCCAATTCTTCTGTTTGATGTAAAAATATAGAAAAACTTAATTTCTGTAAATGGCACACAATATTCTTTTGTCTCTAGTTAAGAGTGAAACTGTACAAAAGAACAATGGCTGCTTTCAAAATTGTATACCCATAAAATTGTTTAGGAAAATAACTAACAACTTAGGCAAGTGATTTGATAGAACAAAAAACAAGCCAATTTTGTTTATTATTCTATTTTTAACTAAACTATTTTTTCCCAAAATGGTCATGGCAACATGATTTTACCCTCCATGTATCAATTTTAATATTTATTGAGACTTTTGAGTTTCAAAACTTCCAATCTGTAACATGGCTTTTTCTACCACATTACCATGGTTGCATGAATAATATAATGGATATCTTAAGTAATTTCAAAAATATTATGAGAATGAATACAAAGTCTCATTACAAATTTTTTGAATAAAGCAGTCTTATACTAATACTTACATGATCAAAATATAAAATAACAAAGCCTAAACTAAACAGATTAATGAACACCTATATTTAAACAGCTATACCAAAAAAATTGCTTGGAAGTACATCTAACTTTAAATTAGTTTCTCCATTTTGATCACCTTGTTCTAAAAAAATTAACATGTAAATATTTTTTAAAAGTAAAAAAAAAAGATAAATAATTACAAATAACTTTATATCAAATATTAGTTAATCATGCTAACCTTTCTTCAAAAACTCAATAAAAGACTCTTTCTGTTTTGAACTTGTTACTACACAGCTAGGCTCAACTTGAGATAGCACTTTTTAGACAAAAAATGAACTCAAATTAAAAACCAATAAATTTCAAAACTTTCTAGAATTTGCTGAACTCTTCTTACTCTGATTTTCTAATAAAATAAAAAAATTCAGTTTAGCAAAATTAAGACATGTAAACTTTAGACGTACAATTATGAAGGAAAAGATGATCTTGTGATTCAGCAACATCAGGGATCATATAAACAATTGATGTCTCTGTACTGTAGTAAGCTGCACCTAATCGAAAGCCAAACATCACAACAGACATGAAAATCTAAAAAAATAGTTCAGAAACAACTTTAAATAACATATTAAAAAAAAGGTTTTATGCTAGAACAAATGGCAGATATAAGACATGTTTGCATATTAATATAAACATCTTTTCAACTTAACTCAAATTAAAGAATACAATTTTCTACTTTAAAAACTTCAAACTTAATTATGGCATTACATTTTATCCATACCAAAGAAACCACTTAATGAACATTTTCTAATCTTTTTTTATAAATATATAATCTCAAAATGCTATTTTGAACACACATAAATTAGAAGCATAAAGTTGTTTTATTTACACAAGAAAGAATGTTAAAAAAACTGCTATTGATTGAAAATGTCTTTAAAATATATATATTTAGATCATAGGCTCAGATCCTTAGCACCGGGACAGTAACTCTATATCCAGACAATTGGCAAAGAAACAACTCAAAAACCACAACAAGCTACTTAGTTAATAAAGTTTTCTGTTCATAAATGGCTATAATTTGATAGATTTTTTGATTATAATGCATTTTACCATTTAAGAGGAATACATGAGTTTTTTACCATTTGTCTGGATGTAGAGTGACTGTCCACATGCTAGAAGGCTAACTATAGAAGCAAGTCTTCTGAAAAAGGTTATGGCCAAATTTTACTATTCAGAAATGAAAAATTGTTACTTGTTGTTCTCACTCTTTCTCATACACATGTACATGCACAAAAAAAAAAAAATTAAAGAGTCTTAAAAATTTTTTGGATAAACAGACTCAAAGAAAAAAGTTTACTTGTTTCTGAGGTTCATCTTGATCAATTCTTTCATGGCTATCATTTAAAAAACCACCATCAGCCATCTCATCATTACTTTTATTTCTAACTCCTGCGATTGGCGAAGCTGATTCACAACTTTGTGAAAATACTAGAGAAGTTTTTTTATTTGCTTGCTTTTTAACTAAATTTCTCCCAAGATCGCTTTCTTCTATAGGATTTCTTACGTCTAATTCAACATCACTCCTAGTTTCCATATTTCTTGTTGTGTTTTTAATCTAATTTTCATCTGATCTTTTTATCCATCCTTCATGCTTTTCTATCTGAGATATTATTTACATTAAAAATGCACTAAACATAAATTGCAAATTATAAAAAACAAATATAATTTGAAAATATGAGATGTTTAACAAATGCTATTACTATTAGACGTAATTGAACTGAATGAATATTAACTAGTGCAATTACATCTTATATAGTTAGTAAAGGCTTGTTTATTAGCTTTTCAAGACTGTCTAGAAATCGTATTTTGCGGGAAAAATTTTCAAAGCAACTTAATTACATTTTTGAAGTTCTATATAAATAAATCGCGCGAGATGCTGTGCCAAAAAACAAAAGCAAATTGACAAAAATATCGAAAAGCATCAGCTTTGAATCATTTCTGAATTCTTTTTTTAACCAATAATAGAAAATATCTCTGTGGCCTATAATTTTGTAAGTTTCTTCTCGCTTTGTTTATTAATGTAAATCGTAAAATTCGTTAACGGTATCATTAGTCAGAACTATTTCAAACTATATCGTAGATCGCTTTGATGAGTAGGTTGAACAATTCCATCGTTCAACAAGACCTTGTTAAAAAAAGTAAAAGATACTTTTGATAGAAATCCGAAGATTTCTGTTCGAACTTTAAATAAATAATTTATATAACAAATTTAATAAACTTAAGGCAAGTGCTTCCACCTAACAAAAAGTTAAGAGAAATTGTGGCTATAAATCTTATAAAAAGAAAAAAGTTCCTCGTCGTGAAGAAAAACAAGAAAATATTGCAATTCGTCATTCAAAGCTGCTTAATAAAAAATTGAGTGCTAAAAAATCTTGTTTGATTATGGATCAAACTAAACTTGATTATTGATGATTAAATTTTTTGTGCTGCATATTTCTGATCTCTTCCAGGACAGCAGTATTACTTAGCAATTAATTGCAAAAAATTGAATTCTAAATATAAATGCATAGGAATGCAAAAGTTCGTTAAAAAATTTTTAGTTTGGCAAACAATTTGTGAATGTGCTGAAAAAAGCTCTTGCTTGCGACTACGGTTACGATTAACACCGAATTAAAGATCTCAAATGGGTAATCCATTATTTTAGCCAGATTTAGCATCATGTCACTACGCTGGGACAGCTTTAAACTGGGTTAGAGAACATAAAGCAGATTTCGTTTAAAAACACTGCAATCCAGAAAATTGTCCCGAATTACGTTCAATCAAAAGATATTGGGTCGTTGTCAACGGAAAACTGAGGTTCAATATAAAAGAAGCTAAAAACATCCAAGACTTCAAAATAGATTAGAGCGACTAAGAAAATCCTGCCGAAGATCGTGCAAAAGATGATGTCGAGTGTAAAACGCAAAGTGCTTGCTTTCTCAAGTACACAACTTAACAAACTTACTTAAGTAAAATTTAAGATTAGTAATATATATACTTTCAAAATATATAACATTCAATATCGAAATACTATAGTTAAGTAAATATCCTTTAAAACATCCGCGAGGATTTTTTCTGGTACATGTCTTATTATTTATTTACTTATCTCAACTTTTTTAAAAGTCTGTTTTTTGGGTGTTACTATATAAATATTTTGAAATTCTAGTTTTATTATGAAAATAATTTAATTCTAATGTTATACTTGTATTTTCTTTATCTCTTTTTTTGCTTATTCATATTAGGTCATTGCGTTTTCTTTGTAAATCACTGTTTGCAATGACCTGTGTCTTATAAGGTGAACAAATGCAGGGATCGGACTTTTACGAAAATAAACATTTAGAAACCGATTCTTGGTCGTTTATCCACCGTAAATAGTTCAATTTTACATATCGTATCTTTAGTGTTTTAGGTTGGAATTTATAGAAACACAAAGGGAACTTTTTTGTTTTTTCAACGCAAAGTAAAATCTTGGCTTTAAAAGTTTGGAGTCAAATGCGTTTTTCAAGGGAATGGCATTAATGATCATTAGTAATATCCTAGCGATGCACAATCGGAGGATGCACAATGGGGCGATGCACGATGGAAAGATGCACAATGGGACGATGCACAATGGGAGGAGTCTTGAAAAACCTGCCCAAAAGTCGAAAAATCAGTAGAATCACATGAAAATTTTTGTACAATATGTTTTTGAATCATGAAATCCGAGTTTGAAATTAGAGTTCCAATATTCAATATAAAAAAAAATCAACAAATATTCATTTGAACATAAGTTTTTTGAGAAACTTAATTTCAATGTGGCATTTAAATTAGACAAGTTAATGTGGCAAACTTCAAATGAGCTAGAAACTATTAACAGGCTAGTTGTTGAGAGGTCCAAGTTAAACTTTTAGCAATACTTGCAGCATGGCCTGCTCCGGAAGCTTAAAGAATCGTTTGAGTTGTAAGCATAGCAGCCGAGAGAAATTTTGGGCCCTGGGAAGTTTTCTTAAGGGGCCCTCATTATGATCAATTATATACCCAGGACCAAAAGACGTGTGCTCTGGTCATTGAAAGTTAAAAATAAAAGTTAATTAACTCTTTTAAAAGTCAAAACTATTTAAATCTTTTGAAAATTACTTTAAAAAATTGTTTGTACCTACACGGGGCCCCGGGAATCTTCCCCGTCCACCACCACCACCGCCCCCCTCTCGGCGGCCATAGTTGTAAGTGCTAACTCGGATGAATTTAATATGGAACACATTTCCTCAGTTTTTCGGTGTTTCATTCAATCTCATGCTTGATCAAAATTTCATTTTTTTTCGGTTACTGTCATTCCATTTTAATTCTAACTTTGTCAAGGTTTCTTCAGTTTTTTCCTAGTATCTATTGGAACCTGGATTGCTGGTTATTTTAATCTGAAGATAATCGTTTTCTCAAACTTTCAAGAATTTCCAGACAATTACTTTGTCAAGAAATTCTTTGTGATCCTTAGAATATAAAGGTATTGAATTAAAAAGGTCTTAATTACATAGTTTTATAGAACTATAGTTTAAAGCTAAACAAAAAGTAACCCTTGCTATATCATTTCAATGCCAAAGAGAAATGTGCGTATTTTTGCATATACAAACAATATATAAATTTTTTCTTTTCTTTTTCCTTTTTAGTTTACAATTATTAATCGTAATACAACAATATAACAATACATAAACTTGGTATCTGAAAGAAGATCCAAAAGATCTTGTCGTCAGAACCATATAAAATATATCAAACGTGTATATATAATAAAATAAAAATACAATTGATTTAATAACTAGTAACAATGTAGAATTAACAAAAACTGAAAATAATACTACAAATTATCCAGAGTGAAATAATTTTTCATTTCAAAAATATTTATATATATTGCCAGTAGAAAGAAGATAGTTTTTTAATTTAGTTTTAAAAACTGAAAATGAAATTGACAAATCAAAATTTGGAACAACAATTTTGTTCCACAAATATGGTGCTCGATAGTTTATGCAAAATTGATTAAACTTTGTTTGACTAAAGGGTTCAAGTAATAAATTATTATTTCGTAAAGGATATTTGGTTATAGTTTTATGGGTAAAAAGATCTTTAAAAATCGACAATGGTTGTTCACTTTTACAACGAAACATAAAACATAAGATATTATAGACATTAAGTTCGTAGACGTTGAGTGCTTTAATGCTTTTAAATAAAATATTTGAATGAGAGAAACGATTTTCAAAACATATTATACGCATTGCGTGTTTCTGACGACGGTAAAGATTTCGCAACTTACTTTTAGAGGTACTTCCCCAAACAATATTTGCATAATTTAAATAGCTATGAATAAATGAGTAGTAGAGTTGAATTAAATTTTGTTTACTTAGATAGTATCTGACTTTATATAGAATTCCAATACTTTTTGCCAATTTAGTAGAAATAAAGTCGATATGATACTTCCATGTAATATTTTCATCAATGTAAATGCCTAAAAATTTTGTGACCGACTCCTTTTTTATTTCAATTTTATCAATAAAAAGTTTAGGTAAATTACTTGGTAAAAAGCGCTTTTTTGCGAGAGAGTGGAAAAGGACCCATTTTGTTTTGTCAATGTTTAAAGTTAACTTGTTGCACTTAAACCAGTTGGAGATGTGATTGAGTTCTTTATTCATATATGAAAAAAGCTCATAAATGTCACTGTTTGAAAGAAAGAAATTAGTATCGTCGGCAAACATGATACTCATAAGGTTAGAAGCTTTATTTAAATCATTTATATAGACTAGAAACAAAAGTGGACCTAGAATAGAACCCTGTGGAACACCACATTTTATGTCAATTAATTTTTTATTTTGAAAATAATCACCATAGGAAACAAATTGTTTTCTATTTGTCAAGTAACTTTTATACCATTTTATTAATTTGCCATTAATTCCGTAAAATTTGAGTTTTTTAAGTAGAATTTTGTGATCGACCGTGTCAAATGCTTTTGATAGGTCAATGAAAATACCTAGTGTATATTGTGATCTACCAAATGAATTGGAGATTTCACGAATGAATTGTGTAATGGCTTGTTCAGTTGAACAATTTTTTTTAAAACCGAATTGATTTTTATATAGAAGTTTATTTAGATTAAGATAATTGTATGTTCTATTGTATATAATTTTTTCTAAAATTTTCGAGAAGGTTGAAAGAACCGAGATAGGGCGATAATTACTAATATTTGATTTTTTTCCTTCTTTGTAAATTGGAGTAACTTTAGCTATTTTTAATTGGTCGGGGAAAACACCTTGCTGTATAGATGCCCTGAAGACTTTATAAAGAACACATTTTAAATTTTCAAAGCAATCTATGACTATGTTACCATTTATTTCGTCCGCACCCGTAGCTTTGTTTCTTTTGAGAGATTTGTAAGCTCTTTCAAACTCATCAAAAGATAAGTCAGAATATAAATTATCTACAGAAAACGAATTGTTTATAGGCTCTAGGAAATCACTAAACGTTTTTTCCGTAATTGGAATCTTACTTGCCAATTTAGTTCCTACATCAATGAAATATTTATTAAACTCATTTGCAATTTCGTTTGGTTCATATATATTTGTTTTATTTATTTTAATTACTTTAGGGAGGGAATTTGAATTTTTTGTTTGTTTTCCTGTTATTTCTTTTAACGTTCTCCAAGTACTTTTTGTGTCGTTTTTAAATTTACTTATTAAATTTGAATAATAATTTTTTTTTAGTTTTTTACGAATTTTTTCAAATAAATGTTGGTAATTTTTATATTTTTGATGGTTTTCATCTGATTTTGTTTTTAAATATTTTATATATAGTTTCTGTTTGATTTTAGAGGATTTTCTAAGTCCTTTGGTAATCCATGGACTATTCAAGGTTTTTTTTTTGTTATTTGTTCACAAAGTGGAAAGTTTGCATTGTATATTGAGAAGAACGTATCAAAGCACACTTGTCCAAAATGGGAAATAATTACTCCGAAGCTTCCCGAAAAAACCCTTTGGAGCGAAGTATCTACATATGTTCCTGATTAGAAAAATGAAAAAAATGAAATCCTTCATGACCGTCCGAGCGAGAAATTTTAGTTTTAAAATGTAAGAAATTGCGACAAAAAATATTTTTTTGCAATCAAAAGAAAACACATTTTTTATTCACTAAACATTGATCTACACTACATAACAGATCCCTGATGCATGGGTAAGTCACTAAAATGTTTAAAAAACTTCAAAATCAAAAGTAAAATGATTGTTTAGCAAGTTTAATTTTGATTTTTTTAAAAATGATTTAACAATTGTCCACTGTAGATTGCTTTTATTCTTTTTATTCTATGAACACATAACAAAGAAATAATGTGAGAAAACAATGTGAGAAAACAATGTACTCTTTAAAAAATTGAGTTGGGGGCAGCTTTAATGTTAGTTAGTCAAGCTTTTTTGAAAAACTAAAACATAAATAAACTGAAACAAAGAGACGATGTTTTCTTGATAACTTTGCATTAAAGACGCTTGCTGTTGAAATCTACTATGCAACTCAGCAACTTTTCTGGATAGTCTGGATGACCCAGAGGCCTTTTGTATCTCTCCCAGTGGGTTCGGAAACTGTGATGAAGGGCTTCTGTTGTCTGTTCGCTGAATGGTCCAAGAGACTTTTTGTGACGATCAATGAAATCCTTGACATGAAAGAAGACAGTGTCGACTTTTGGACTCACACTTACTTTTGGCAAGGAGAGGAAAGCCAGTTGAAATTGGTCAATTTTCTTTGAGTAGTTTGAATCCAGATGATTTCCAAAGCAGGCATTTACAACTGCATCAAACTTTCTCAAAGTGTCGATGAATGGAAAAACATGAAAAGCTGAACAATTCTCTGCTTGTCTTTGAAGAAGGTCAACATTTTTGAGGAGTTTGCGGCATTCATTCCCAGCAAACTGCCCTCCGTGAAAAGGCTGTTCTTTGATATGAAGAGCTTTAGGCCATTCTTCAGCCTCAGGCCAGGAGTCCTTTAGTGCCTTGAACAGATGGTTCACTACACCGAGAAGGAGATGTAGCTCCATTGGTGGTATGATGTCAAGAACAAGTGCATTGTCAGAAAAATCCAAGAGGGGCTCATGCACCACATTCTGAAATTGTTTAGCCTTTTTCATGTCTAAACCAGCTGCTTTAAATGAGGCATAAGATCTTCTGATGGATCCAAAGGTTCGAAAGTTACCATTCTGTGATAACCTATTGTGGTCAATGTCACACCATGTGCAAGGGTGTGAGCTGGCATGTGACTGAAGCCCACACACAAGGTTTGCCACCTTCAGGTCACTTGAAAGAAGAAAGTCAACTCGCTCAGAGAAGATGAGAGATAGTATTATTCTCAAATTCTCATAGTTTTCTGGTACATCCTCTGCTACAACAACAAGAAGTTGAGATTTCACACCACTGTCTTTTGCTGCAAAAGATGTAAGTGTCTTCTTGTCTGGTGGAGCTTGAACTTGAGAAATCAATTTATCTTCTTGAATCCCAAGGCTAACCTTGAGGAAACCACCACCACCGTCAATTCCAAGCTTGACTATGTGCTCTTTATACACTTGTTTTTTGAGCAAGACATCATTGAGAAGTTCAGAGAGATTCTTGCAGTGAACCACAATTTGTTTCTTTGTCTGAGACTTTTCATGTGTCACAGTTATGTTTGTGTGAGTGAAATGTTCAGATAGTTGTGTACCTATTTGATGGAATTTTGCCCGGAATCGAGGTTCAACAACTCTGGCTTGTGCAACATGGTTCAATGTTGAGGCCAATTTTTTGACGCTTGCATTAGACAGCCCTGTGTTTGTCTGAATGTTTGCAAGGTCTTGGGCTTTTAGAACTACTTCATCACCAAAGAGTCTTTTTGCGCTTGCTGCACCTGTATTAAAAACATTGCTATGAGTAGGAGCAAATTTTTCACATAAACAACCAAGTTTTCTTTATGGAAAGTAAAGTTTAGATTTGAACTGCAAATTTTATTTGTTAAAGGTTTTTTCTTTTGTAAAAGACAAAGACAATGACAAAGTTTTAATTACTATCAGATAAAAGATTTGCAAGTTACTGTTACCTGGAGTAATTGGCAAAGGTCGCCCACCACCACTTTGTGCTATTCTTAGGGTTCCATGAGGAGAAGCCTCTTTAGATGAAATGACTGCTGAAGCAATCTGTTCACTGACTTTGGAATCTTTTGATGCCAACATCTTTATGTTATGCCTGAATGTGAACTGATTGCATTGATGAGGTACTCCTCTTCCAATTAAGGAGAGGCAATCAGAACATCTTCTTTGGTCTTGGGATGGTAAAGGCTGTTGTGGCATTTCAAATGGGTGCTTTTGCAATGCTTTCAGGTGTCCAATTTTGCAAATGATGCAATCACACTGCTGTCCTCTTGTCTCAGGCCTAGGGATGACAGATGAGAAATCAAAAATGGGAGGGACAGAGACATTCTCACCATTTTTCTTTCTCCTCAGAAGCAGTCTGCAAGAATCACACATTCCAAGTGGGACTCGTGTGTCACAAAAGTCAACATCCTGAGAAATCAGACTCTTGACTTGGTCTTTAAGAAAACTTGTTAGCTCCCTAGAACATTTTTTCATACAGAGGAGACAAACTGACTTCCGACAGTCTTCATGATTTTTTGCTGAGTTTGGCATTTTTGAGTTGTGCATTCCACGAATGAAAACATGAATATGTCATTAAAATGCCTTTTCCCGAAATTTGGTTCAATATTTTATTAGGGATGTGCCACTAATACTTAAGAACTGATTTTTTCATCAAATTTTGAAAAAAAAAATTAAAATTTTTTTTGGCAAAAATCTTATTTTTTAAACTGAAATTTCTCGCTCGGACGGTCATGAAGGATTTCATTTTTTTCATTTTTCTAATCAGGAACATATGTAGATACTCCGCTCCAAAGGGTTTTTTCGGGAAGCTTCGGAGTAGTTATTTCCAATTTTGGACAAGTGTGAAAGAATTTATTATATATTGTATTTGCGTCATCACTAAAGTTAATATGTTTCCAATGCAGAAGTGATAATTGGTATTGAAAGGATTTTATATTGTTCTCGTTGAAGACACGTTTTTTTATTACATTTTGTCTTTCGTGGTTATTAGAGGATACAGAGTGGATTGTTAGAAAAATGGGGAAATGATCGGATATGTCAGTTTTTATAATTCCTTTTTGTAATTTCTTATTATAAATATTTGTGGTAAAAATATTATCAATCAACGTCGTTGAATTTTTGGTTATTCTAGTAGGGCGATTGATTAAAGGAAGCGCTCCTGCCATAAATATTTCATCATAAAAACTTTTTACTTTTTTATCTTTACTATAAATTAAACAGTTTATGTTAAAATCACCAATTATAAAAGTAATTTTGTTTTCTTTGCTACCTTTGTGAATGATATTTTGCCGTAAAAAGAAACTAAGATTTTCAGACGCACCAACAGGTGGTCTATAACAGCAGCTTAATAGAATATTTTTTTTTTTGTTTAAAATTTCAATAGTTAAGATTTCTTTATCGCCGTCAGAAACGCACATATCATTCCTAATATTATACTCAATGTGTTCCTTAACGTAAATCAGAACTCCTCCACCCCGTTTATTTGTTTGTCTTTCTAACAAGATAGTTTCAAAACCTGGAAGATGGAAAATAGAATTATTTTTAAAGTCATTCGAAGAAATCCACGTTTCTGTTAAACAAATTATATTAAAAATGTTTTCAGTTTCATCTAAAAAATCACAAAACTTTTCAAAATTTTTATTAAGACTTCTAATATTTATGTGAAGGATTCTGATTTTTTGATTTTCAGTGCCATTTTTATTAAGAAATTCTTTTAACTTGTTGGGATAAAGATAAGAACAACATGTGTTCACATCGTTAAAAAAGTTTACATCTGGATCTGAATTAAGATTTGATTTTAAGAATTTATCATGAAAATTAAAAGTAAAGGATTCGTACTCATCCATGTTTGTTTTTAAACTTGATTATAGAATATTAAAAGAATTCCTTTATAGTTATAGGTCACGTGTAATTAATTTCTTGTAAGTTACTTTAGCAAACATACCTTTAGCTCTCATTTCTTTCGCTTCTTTGAAAAGCTTTCTTCGTAAATCCATTGTAAAATCGCTAAAGTCTTCGTTAACGTACAACCGCTCGTTCCAAAGCTTCATCGTCGTATATTTGTTCAACACTAGGGCTTTGTCTTTGTAGTTTTGAAATCGAACAATTATTGATCTGTTTTTTCCTGTTTCTTTTCCGACTCGATGGGCTCTATCTATTAAAATTTTTTCCTGTATATTAAGCTTTGTATTAAGGAACTCTTTGATTTTTTGCTCACTTTCTTCCCAAGTTTCATTAGCTTTTTCTTTAATCCCAACAAATCTCAAGTTATTTCTACGGCTTCTGTCTTCTAGTTCTGCTATTTTCTCTTTTACATTATTGTTTTCATTTTCAATGTTACTTAGATTTGGTGATTTTTTCGACTCTGTTTTTTTTAATTCTGTAAGTTCAATTATTACTTTATCATAGCTTTTACTTATAAAATCGACAGCTTTCTGTACCTCAGATAATTCTTTTTTTAACTTAAAGTTTTCATCTTTTAAGTTATTAAATTTAATTTCCATTTTTTCAATTCGATCATTAAAAATTTTCATCATAGTATTCTCATGATTTTCAAGGATTTCTTTAAGTTGTGCTGGTGTAAAGTTTTTCGCCATTATTTTAAGTTTTTTAATAAGCGTCTTTAAACACGTCCGTTCGCGGTGAAATTCAGCCATAAATGTAAAAATATATCTTTAAAAAAAGTGAAAACCGTAAAATTTACAGTCTCCTAAGATATCATTGGTTCTGTTTTGGTTTCTTCACTTAAAAATCAAAAAATAGTTGTATTTTTTTCTCGTCATGCCAATCTTTCTACTGCCACATTGAAACTTATATCGTTACATTTCATCAATATTTATAGGGTAATATGCGAAACAAAAGATGCGCAGAAGATAGTAAATTGATATAGAACTGTTCGTTATGAATTGAAAAGCCAATAAAAACCTTATTTTTAAAAAAATGACCAAATAATTTTATATACGCAAATGTGATTGTAATGCTATTTTCAGAAAATTTACAAAATTTAGAAGATTTATATAGAAACCTAAGAATGGTTTGTCAAAAAAATCCATTTAGCCGTTTTTTGCCGTTAAAATTTCAAACCTTTTAAAATTCATTAGTCACATGCATTTTAGTCAAAATGAATTTCAAGTTATAATGACTAATCTTGGCATTTTAAAATACACTAGTTTTTTGGGAAGACGATGCTTGTGTGTACTTATGATAAAAACCAAATACCTCGTTTTGTAAACGAAAACATTACTTATTATTTCTTAAAATGACTTGTAGAGACATTTTTAGCAAAGTATGGTCGAAAGTACAACCAGATCACGCGTACTTTAAAATAAAACAGAATTTTAAAAACATTTTGTTTAATCTGTTAAACTAATACATTTAAAACTTAATGACCTTAGAAATATTTACATGATCGTGTAAACCATAAAGTACAACATCCGTTAATGTTATTAAAATTTCACCACCCTGTCTCCCAGACGATAATTAGTATAATTGGTGAATTTGGAAAGGAATGTTTAAGCCCTACAAATGTTACGTTTAAGCTTGCTAAGATTCCTCAATAAACATTTTTGTTGTGACTGATTTTCGTTCTTTTCGTCGTAAAAAATTCTATAAAAGCTTGCTGGAGTTAGTTTACCATTGATCGGCTGGATTTTTTTTTTTTCCCCCGACAAAAATACTATTTTTTTTTTGTTTAAACC
Source organism: Hydra viridissima (assembly GCF_058129835.1). Classification (NCBI taxonomy): domain Eukaryota; kingdom Metazoa; phylum Cnidaria; class Hydrozoa; order Anthoathecata; family Hydridae; genus Hydra; species Hydra viridissima. Next base: position 33,915,830 of record NW_028324300.1, read on the forward strand.
TTTTCATTCAGTAATACCATTTGATTGTTTGAGTTTCTTAACTTCAATGGCTGGAAACTCATCTTCCGACTTTCTCTGAAAGAAATTTATATAATGGTAACAATATCTAAGGCTAAACGCTGAATTTTTAATGTAAAACCTTCATTGAAAAAAATGACCTGGAAAAAAGGAAATGCAACAAAGAAATTCTTACTTTAAGGGAACGAACTTTAAAACCAATATCATTTACCACATCCTTAAGACAAGAAATTTGAAAAAACAGTTATTTGAAATGCTAGCCCACTGTTCATTAGTTTTAATATTAAACCACTGTTCATTAGTTAAAAAAATATCTTGTAACGAATGATTGGTGAAAATGATTGGTGTATTCATTCAGCTTTTAGTCAATTGAAAAAATATAATCAACTTTTTTCAATTAAACATACATGTTTACACTGTAAGTGCAAATTTAAATAAAATTTGCACTTACAGTGTAAAACAAAAAACAAAACAACACAAGGTTAACTTTTACAGAAACATAAAACATAATGATTCTATGTAATTTATAAAAATTTACTACAATGAACTTTGACTTATAAATAACTTTTTAAAAAATTTTTTAACTGTTAAAAAAAAATAAAATAATTACTTTTGGGTGAGGCAGCAACTCGTGGAATTTTTCTTACTAGCAAACTTACGAAATTTTAGAGCCAAAAATAATCATTTCTGGGTATTATTTACAAAAGAACAGTTCAAGGTAATTGCCTTGTCTACCCTAAAATTGAATTAGATAATCACTTTTTCAATGACACCTTTTGTATGTTGATGGTCCTGATGAGGAATGCCCTTGACTTAGAGTTCCAAGCTCTTGTAATAGATGATTTGAGAGACCTGAGTGGGCATTTTTGTATGCCTCGCTCTCCACAGTGCTCCATACTAAATAATCAATTTGATTCAAATCTGACTGGAATAAGGCCAAAAGTCTTTGGGTTGAAAATTGGATATCTTTTTGAAAACTGTCAGACCTTTTTAGCCCTATCCTGTTGGAATACATAACTCTCCTTTGGGAAGGTCTGCATGAGCCATGGTACCACATGCTTTTTCAAATTAATATAAACCTGCTATTACTTTTTTATTCTTTTAATATAGGTGGTTTCTCTTTAATATAGGTGGTTTCTTTTTAATTTAGATTATTACATTTTTCACCTTTTGAAACAACATCTAGCATTAATGATTGAGGACTTTGTATGGCACCCAGGTAGAACACTGTCACCTTTGTGAACAATTCTTCACAATCAACAGTAAATAGCTCTTTAAACAACTTAGAAGCTTTTTTGATAATTCTAATATGAGAGCTTTGAGTCTTTCTGTCAAAAGTAGACTTGTATGCCTAACATCACTGACCTTCCTAAAATCCTTTCAACTTCAAACACTTTGGCTCCAAATCTTCTGATCATTTCTCTCATAGAAAAATTTACATGGATCAAATAGAACAACTCAATTCCTTTTGCTTCTCTTTTTTAACTTTTAAATTAAAACCATTTTTGTTCAGTCAGTGAATTGCTGCCACACCTTGTACTAAAAAAAATCTCCCTAACCCTCACCTTAACACTTGAAGTTGATTTGTCAAACCCTTTATCGAACCCTTGATCAAATCCTTCTTCAAAACCACTTGACTAAAACAAAACCCAAAGAATTTTATAATTACAAAGTTTATAAACTCAATATTACAAAACTATTAACAATTTTAAGAGATAATGAGATAATTAAAAACTAACTATGCCACTAAACATTTCTTTAGCAAACTGCTTTACAGCATCTATTGATGCTTCTCCTTGCTTTTTCATTTCTTGAGCATCTTCTATCTGAATAAAAATCAACTCAAAATGACAATCAACTTTACTACAAGCAAACACAGTAAAATAAGTTGAAGTATGTTTAAATACCTTTGCCATCATATCAAGAAGTACCAGATCTTTTAATTCAATTATTTCCTTTTTATATTCTTCTAGTAAGTGTGATGCTTTTTCTTTTCCACCATTTTCTTCCAATTCATTGACTTTATTCTCAAGCACTTTTACTCTGGCTTCCAAAACTGACACAGCTTGTTCAAAACTCTTGATTGCTTCTGCAAACTTTTTATCAAAAGAGAGAGCTAATCCAATATTGTAGTATACTTCAGCAATTTTCCTGTCTTCTTTATCTGATAAGATTTCATTGTACAATTCCAAACATGCTTGAAAATCAACAACTGCTTCCTCATAGCGCTCTTAAAAAAAATGTTTGTAATATCAAAAAATAGGATTTGAACAAAAAGAGTTCATCAATATAAAGGTAATTTTTAAGTATTGCCTTTAATTTATTTAAATGTAAAAATTTAGGTTTTAACTAAAAATACCTGATTCAAGACTAATCTGTGCTAATCCATACTTTGCTTCAGCAAGAAAAGACTTAGCTTCACTAACATTTCTTGCACCAGAGCTTATTATACTAGAATTTAAATTCAACATAAATTATTAGTTTTATTGTGGTGAAAAAATTAATACAATATGTATGCCTCTTGAAATTAAAAGACACCATTTTAGATTTTTGCTTTTAGTGGACAACAGTTTAAAATTTTTTATTTTCACCAATATAAAAGTATTAAACAACATTATTTGCAGTAAATTGGATATTTAAAATCTCCAATGAATGTCAATAAAAGGTATAGAAAAAGTACTAGATTATGCATTCATAAACTAATTTTGGAAAAAATTGGATTTAGTGTTCTTTATCTTAGGCAACAAGTAGAACATAACAAGAATTTTAAAGTTAAGTAAATCACCATACTTTTAATTAAATATCTTAACTTATTTTTAAGAAAACAGTTCATTAAACAGCAACAATATAAACAAACAGGTTTACTAACCGGTTACAAATGAGACAACAAAGCTCAAACATTTCCCAAGAGAGCTGCATATTAGTAACTTCTTCATCATCACTACCAGCTTCACAATCATTGCTTTCTTCTGTGATTTCCTCTGCAGTTTCATTTACATCCTCTTCTCCATCGTTTTGTTGTTCAGGGATATTTGTCACTTCAGGAGATATTTTCTCTGACTCAGACTCTAAAAATTAGAATTAAACTTAAGAAAGTAAAAAATATACACTAACACACTAAATTTTAATAAAATTGCTTTTTAGAATTAAAGTAGTGACAGAGTCCTGCTCTCCAAGTGACACCATCATTTTTAAGTCTTTCTATTATCATGACATAAAAAATGAAAAACCTCAGCTTGCTTTTCTGGCTGATTCAACTCAAAATGAGACTTAAAAGTGAATGAAGAAACAGAGAACTAAAAAGAACTGAACAAGGAGGAACAAAAACAACAACCTTCTTGATGATCTATTCCCTCCTTCTCCTCTTCAGCTTGCTCATCCTCAGACAAAGTATCATTGTATAAATTGCCTTCTCGCAGTGCATGCTCTACATTAGCCCTTAGTTCAGCCCTTTTTTCAGATGTTATATCCTCAGGATCTTATGAAAAGAGAAGAGAAAAAAAAAACTAATAGCAAATGCAACCCTCACAACAAAATAGCTTGAGCAAATATGAACTGCAAAATCTTTTTGTGTGTAGATTTTAAGACTAAAAAAATTAAGCATGTGATTTAGATACAAATCATTAAGACTTTTTCAATTCAAAGTACAATTAAAATCAATTTACCATAATTCAAAAAAAAGAGTGCTTAAATTTTGTCAAAGTTATGAGATTAAGATCTTTAAGAAAAAAAATCTAATCTCTGAGATAAACCACTTGATACAAAAAAAAAAGTGATATAAACATGAAGGTATTTGACTTTTATATATTGAAAGCTTTTAACATTTAATTGTTAAACTTTGAACATGTTTTAAAAGTACCTTCTTCAATACTTAAATCTTTCTTTTTATTTTCTTCTTCTTCTTGCTCTCCATCTGCTACTGCATCTTCACTGTCACCAAGAACAGGTGCTTTAAATTTAAATATAGAAACAAATAATTACACAACTGAATTAACATGTAGTTAGTAATAAGAATGGTTTAGGAGAAGTAGGACAGTTATCTTTTTTTAACCCATCAAAATTATGCAAAAAATATTCTCCAGCCTTTGACTTTCATTTTAACAGATGTGATTAAAGTCTTTTTTAATCAGCTGAAAAAAAGTGAAGCTAGATGGGGTGTCCCAGTTCTCCCAAAGCTCCCCTATTAATTTAATGATAAACTAGTCTGTCAATAAGAATGTGTATATGTGTGTAATTAAGTATATTAAGTTAATAACAACTACATTATTTTTTCATTCAAAAAGTACACATTTTTCAACAGATCAATCAAATGTAGAAAAATGAATAAATCATCAAAAAGTAAGCGTATTCAGTAGCTTGCAATCAATATTTACACCTAGAGAGTCTTAAACAAGTTTATTTTATCTACTATGAAATATAACTTGCCATCTTTCACTGCATTTCCAAGAACTCCATTCTCCACTCTTGCCATCTCTAAAAGAGTTTTGCCATAATAAAGATAGGCCTCAGCACACTCATCACCAGTTTGTCCATATATATCAGCACTGAAAAAGAATAACAAAGTACTGAAGTGTTAGATAATTCTAATTTAAATTAAATTAATGCCATAAATTTGAAAACATAATTTAGCTAGAGCGATTGAATATTACTCTTTGTCATATATAACTTACAGTTTTTCACAAAGCTCAACAAAGCAGTCCAGTGCTAATCGTGGCTCATTACAAACATAGTGTCGCTTCCCATTTGACATCAGCTCTTTCAGATGTATCAGTTCTAAATCACTTAATTTAAAAACATATTTTATAAAACTTTGCATATTTTATAGCCAAAAATTTCTAAAAAAGAATATGTAAAAAAAAACACCAGCCAATTAAAAGGTACTTACATTGTAGCAACTTAACTCCTTTTAAATTCAATTATTATATTATGTAAAAACCTTACACCACAACATATTACTTATAACATATATGCTTATACTTATAAGCAAAATAAAGATATGATTTGAAAGAAAAAAATCAAACAAGAAGACATCTTGCCTTTATGCAAACAAATAATTGCAAAGATTAACTTTCAGGCACCAGCTTTATCAGGAACCATTTTGAAAATATTTAACAAAACTTTTGAAGAACATTTTTCTACATATAGCAAAATTTATTGCTTCTAGCATTATTATTATCAAGTATGATTTAATTTTTTAATTAAAACCTCAGATTTAAAAGCTTGATCAAAAATTATTTTGCCAGATTCCAAAATTGTTGTGTAAACCAGTCTGTTTTGCTACATATTCTTCTTTAAGATGTAAGGTAAAAAAAACACATTTTTTGATTGAAGTTGATTTACCTGAGACCTTAGTAAGAACACTAATTAAAAACCAGTATAAGGACTTAGCAAACTTTCATTCTATTTGTTTAAACTTACCTTGGCTCGTTTTTCGAAGAGGACGGACGTACTTCTTCTGGAAAATCTTGTTGATTTTCTAAGGTCATTTTACCTGTAGTACAGTAATTAAGTTAGTAAATATTTATAGTCAATAGCTATATAAAGTCGATCAACTTTTCTGCGTTCCCGCGCGTATTAATTCAAGCAACTAAAGGTCCGTATTAGGAGGAAAAAACGATCTAATCGACAATTCCCAAAAGACATTCCTAAAAGCAGCTTTTATTACGTAATGAAAAGATAAGTAGCTATCGAGAACTTAAATAGGAAAGATTTTTAATAAACAATTGTTATATTTCAATCAACTAAAAAAAATTAATTTAAAATGTATTTTATAAGAGGCATGTTTTTTTAACTTTAAAACCTGGAATAAAGGTTTTTTTTTATGACGAAAAAAAGTGCTAAATTGAAAATTCAAAATCAATAAAAAACACGATCATATGCCTCAGTGATTTTTCATAACTTAGCCTCTATCAACAACGTTCTCTAATTCAATTACATTTATCTATACAGTTTTTAAAACTTATGAAACTGAAAACTTATTTTTCTGGTAGAAAGTAGAAACTTGTTTTGCTGCAAGTAAAAGCAATGTTTGCTGCAAGTAAAAGCAATGATCAACCAATCTCTTGAAGTAGAAAAGCAGTTTTTAACTTAATGCTTTATCGAAGTGAATTTGGTTGAAAAGCTCGAAGTAATTATAAAAGTTGCAAAGTATACAGATATTACAAATGTGGGTGGCTAAAATCTAATCACAAATAGCTTTAAATTCACATAATAACTTTAAATTAATAAATAACAAAAGATTAAAATAACAAAAAGCCAAAAAATTTTTCATCTATGTACAATTTAAAGGCACCGAATTCGAAAACCACAATTGTTCTTTTGTTTAAAATTATTTACAAAAATTCAGAATAATAAGTTTTTAAAAGACAATATTCAAAAGTTATTATTTATAAGGTTTTCTTCAGCGATCCATCTAAAATAATTTTACGACTTTATAGGTTTTTACAACTTATCGTTAAATATATAAACAGTTTACTTTACGAAATAAATCTCTTCAAATTGTGAAAATAAATTGCGAAACTTTTAAAAGATACAAAGTATATTTACTTCTTTACGTGAAACCTTTCTGAGGCAGTTGATAAAAATGTTGGTTTTATTTGCTTTTTTTTTCAAATCTTCTACAGAGTTACAATTACTTTAAGAGTGCCATGTTTTCAATCATGTCTAAATATAAGTCACTTATTCGCTTTTTTGCTTAAACATTAAATCCTCAAGTTTCTGATGGCCGTATTTGCTGTAATAGTATGCATTATGAAGTATAGAATTTATGTTATGTTAAGCACAAGTATTATTGTTTAAACTTCGTATTGTTGTTTAAACTGAATATAAGGAAGCAGAACTTGCTATTTATATAAGCATTTAATTTCCAACTTTCTCTTTAATATCATATTTGATCCCTAATAGGTAGGATGGGTATACCTGTCATAGTAGTGGAAGTGTTGAATCAATAATTTAATCATAGAAAAGGTTTGTGCAATTAAAATTTTCCGTTTCTATTTTACAAAAAAAGTTAATTATTTGGTATCTAAAATAACTCACAAAAGTTAAAAAATCATATTTGTTCTCAGCAAATGGTATTTTAATTTATGTTTTAACATTCTGGATTTATTTTTAACATAAATTTAAATAAGAATACAAAGCTTGAATCACAGCTTATAGATTCACATCTTGCTTTAGCTTCTCGCGTCAGTTCTGAATCATTTCTCCTATGTTTTCATGAACTTATTGACGTTGTACTGCAATTTGATAAAACATGCTAACCAATCATCTACTTGCCCGATGTATAGATAAGATTTTTTATGCTAAGCCCTTCAAGTATGTAAAGTTCTAGACTTATGGAACAGAAAAAAATTACTTTCATGCTGCTAAATCTTTAGCTTTAAAATGGTTAAGATTGGGAAACTCATTTGTTTTAAAACTTGTCAATTTTCCGTAACTTAAGGTTTAAACTACATTTCAAGTACTGCTGTTTTGTGAATACCGAATTGCGGTTTTTGTGATACCGAATTGCGGTTTTTGTAATACCGAACTGTTTTGTAATACCGAATTGTTGTTTTGTAACACCGAATTGTTGTTTTGTAATACCGAATTGTTGTTTTGTGATAACGAATTGTTGTTTTGTGATACCGAATTGTTGTTTTGTGATAACGAGTTACTTAGACTAACAAGGTGCTCAACATTTACATAAAAATGTTTTAGTTTATGGAAACAGTTTTTGTGAATATAAATTTATACAAATTTTAAAATTTTAAAGCTTAATAGGGGCAAAATGAATTCATTCAATAAACGATAAGTTTGAATCTTATTTTTGCACTGGTGATAGAATATGGGAATAACTTAACACAGTGGATGCTCTTTTCCAGAAAAACAAATAAGAAAAACTCAGTAACATTACTCTTTAGAGTTGCTATGGTTTAGTTATGTATATTTATCCAAACTTTTCCTAGCTATACTCAAGAAGAGGATTTAAAGCTCCTCACCCTCTCGGTCTAAAACGCCATCCCCCACCCTTAAGTACAACAAAATTAGCAATTAAGTTTTTATATGAAATATGAAATCTTCATTTTGGCATTCATTTGGCATTAAATCATTCATCGGCATTGAATAGATAGAAGTCACGTACTTAATATAAATAAATGAAAAAAAAACAAAACACTGTTACAGAAAGTAAAGGTAGATTTTTGTAAGAAAAAGTAAACAATTGTGTATATGAAATAATAACAACTGATCGGTTGTTAACATTTTGTAATCTAAAATTGTCTATATAAAATATTAACAACTGATTGCTTCTGAAAAGCAATTGTGTATATGAATTATTAACAACTGATTGCTTGTGAAAATCAATTGTGTATATGAAATATTAACAAATGAAAATATTAACATTTTGTGCTCGCTTTAGGTCGCAGTTATTCGTAAAATTAAACGAAAAGCAATATTTTGCATGAATTTGAGAGATAACTGTAACAAAGTATCATTATTTTTTAAACAGCTCACGTGATTTGTACTCGATAGAATACTTTTGAAACATACCAATCTCGAAACAAATCGCAAATAACACGAGTGTGTTACGGAGTTTATTGTCGAAAAAGAATTCTTCAAGTATACGAGTTATTTTTTAATTTTTAAATTGCCGTTTAGTTAGTGATGATGAAATGATGACTGATACCGATGACATCCTCATTTTACAAACGAGTTTTTAATTTTACTAATTATTTAATATCCGAGTTGTGGATCACAATCGAAAAAAGTTACTCTCGCAGAATTTCATAGCAGCAATTGTCATTTTATCAGTACACACGCATCTAAAATGGATAGAAGAAACAGCACAATTGTCCAAAATGATTCCAAAGATGAAGATCTTTACCCAACAAATCATTTGTACTTCCTGTCACCAACAAACCCATTTCGACGTTTATGCGTCTCTATACAAAAATCAAAGTCGTTTGAGGCACTCATTTTGTTATCAATCCTGGTCAACAGTATCATAATGGCACTCAGTTCACCGCAGCCAAACTCAGATAAAGCCGCAATTAATTCTAAGCTAGTAAGTTTAATGGTTATATATTAAAAAGTTTTAACATGAAAGGTTGTTCCTTGACTTCTTTTGGGTAAAACTCAATTATTAATTACGTTCAAAACGTTTAGGAGAAACTGGATATTTATCTTTTGGGAATATTTTGCACTGAAGCATTTTTAAAGATGGTTTCACAAGGACTATTCATTCACAAACATTCCTACCTCCGTAATCCGTGGAATATCATTGATTTAATTTTTGTTATTACAGGGTAAGTTTTTCTTCTTTAAACTTTTATTAAAAAATCGAACAGCCGTGCATATTTTGAAGTTGGATGTTTTGACAGGTTAAAACCCAATCAATTTTAATATTAATGAAAATATGTATTAAGAGAAAGAGAGAAAAAAATGAGGTTCGAAGTCAAGCTTTTGACTTTTTTTCTTTAATATAAACTCGTATTCTTGGGGCTAAACATATCTAATTACCCTCTGACACCTGGCAAAATTATTATGGAAAAATCCATTATAGATTATCTCTTAAATGCAAACAATATTTTGTACTGAAGTGTGAAATTTTGATCTGTAAAATACTGAAGGAATAACTACTTTATTTTATATTTTCTTTTTAGTATTTACGACTGTGATTCATTTAAAGTTTTTTAAAATCAATTTAAAAAAAAAAAAAAAAATTTATTACTAATAGTAATTGCGTTGCATAACGTTCAATGTAATTACGTTGTAATTGCGTTGCTAGAACGTTCAATGACGCTAAGAAGTTGTTGTTGAGGGATATGTTTGGAAAACTGTCTGGTATAAATGAACGAAAGAATTTGTAAAGACAGGTTTTGTTTAGAGAGAAGATTATTGTCGTTTTATTAATGTTTTTGTTGTGGGAAAACTACACTTATCGAAATGTTTTACACAGCAAAACGAGCAAATAAAATTTTTTCTAAAAACTTCCTTGTTCAAAAACGAAAATAGTCCCTTTTTGAAAAAGATTTAAAAAGATGATTTTTTTTAAAATATAAATAATGTACTTTTTACAAATGCCATCTATAACTGCTTTCTTTGACCCTACCTAATACATATTTGTTTATCACACAGGGTGACCTGTGTAATTTATTAAATAAATATGCACTAGGTATCTCATAAACTCATAATCCATAAAATCCCTCAAAAACTGTAATAAAAAAAATCCCTAAAGCTATATTTATAAAGATTTCTAATTAAAAGTCATTAATACAAAGAATCTACGTAATTTATATTATCGGTCTCAAGTGACAAGAAATGGGTTTTCTAAGTTGCTGAGAAACTTACAGGTTGTAAGAAAATTACTGACAATATTTGAACCAAATTTTTACTTAAAAAAAAAAGATTTACTTAAAAAATACTCAACACATTCTAAGCAAAAAAAAAGGCTTTACTTGTATTAAAAAATGTGTGTATGAACTTTGAACTCAGAATGGTAACATGGAGGAAAATCAGTGACAGAATAAACGTAATTAAAGTGCTGCACGAGATGCAGGATTACTTTAATGGTAAAAAATGAGTTTTCATCTGAGAAAATCAGTTATTACTAAACTGTTATTTAATTACCGTCTTTTTTTCCCTCTCTTTACAAATTCAATAATGGCGCCTAGTTTCCTGTAGCTTGCTTTTAATCATCCAAGTAAAAGATTTACTAATTCAATCTAAAATATTTGAGAAGAAATGACGATAGTAGTAACAATTTTTTTGCAAGTTATGAAAAAACACCGTTCACCCTTCTACTCTTCCTGTGTGGAAATAGTGATAAAATTTTCTATCACGTGTTGCCTAATATTTCCCGGAAAACACTATAACGATTTTTTTTTTTTTTTTTTTTTTTTTTTTTTCTGAAATGATTATATCACTTAAAATAGAAATTATTTTATTTAGAGTTACATTAAAATAAGATTTTAATATTAGGTTATATAAAAATATTCTCTCAATTAAATTTCAATTTTTTTTTTCTATTTTGAATATAACTAGTATAGCTGTTTTGTTTAAGTTGTTTTATTAGTAAATGTTTATCAAAATTTTATGTATGAAGTATTCTCCCATATGTGGTAAAGAATAACACTGTGGTATGGATAAGGATAGTAAAGATGGCTAGGGTATTCAGACCGTTAAAATTTGTAACCAAAATTCAAAGTGAGCAATTTTTTATGTACCTGTCATTTCTCAATATTACATTCATTATATTTATATAGATACTTCTACCTATGGCAATAATCATGTCTTGATTTTAATAACCATACGTTAATCTTTTCGTAACAATATGCATATTATCACACATTTAAAACTTGTAAATTTAAACACTCACATAATATTTACAAATTTTTACATTTGCAAATTTCATTTTAGGTCTGCAAGTGCTAGTTGGTACAATATTGAAATCTCTTGCATTACTGTTTCAAGTGTTTATTCTTGTATGTTTTGTTATCTCAATGTATGCAATAGTTGGAATGTCACTTTTAAAAGGGCGTTTTCATTTTACATGCTTTTTGACTAATACAAGCAGTTCTCAAAAATCTGGTAATTTTTCTTTCTATATTGCATCTACTATTAACAATTTGTAAATAGTTTTAAGTATATTCTTTTTGTAGAGTTTGTCTTTAATTTGTTAAGTTGTGTGAATTAACCTAAATTTTTTTTTTATAATTTTGCACATTTACATTATAGAAATTTGGAAAAAAGATTTTTTATGTGGAACTAATGGTCAACAATGCCCTGTTAACACAACTTGCAAAGAGTACTGGTTAGGACCAAACAGTGGTGCAACTAGCTTTGATAACTTTATAGCTAGTTGTATAACAGTGTTTATTTGCATTACATGTGAGGGATGGACTGATATCATGTACAAAGTATATTTCTTGATTTTTTTAATTTTATATTTATAGTTACATATCATACTTTTTTAAATTTATATTCATTTATGTTTTTAGTTTTATAAAAGCTGCTATTGAGAAAAATTTTAAAAATCAGTATTTTTTAAAACTATTTTTAAAATAGACATTTGAAGTAAAAGATTACTCAGGTAGATACTTTTGGATATATTACTACACATTAAACATCATTGGATCTCAATTCATGATGAATTTAGTATGTGGAGTGCTGTGTGGGTGAGTAGCAGGTTTTAGTATTGCTGTTAGCATTTACATGTTTGAGAGTTGTCATAATTCTCCAATTCTACCATTTTGTTTGTCTTTTTTAAATTGATTGGTGATCCTATTTTTACAAAACATTCAGCTTAAAACTGGATCTTTTTGCTTCTTTATAATAATAGCAGTTGTAGTAATTGTATTTATTTTCTAGTGGTTTTAGCAAAGAAAGAGCTCGTATTTCAAATCGTCAGAAATTTTTGACACATAGAAAGGAGTTAGAAATAGAAAGATTATCAGAAAAATATGTTAATTGGATTGATGAGGCTGAACATGCTGCAGCATATGAAGCACAAGAAAAATGTATACAACACCCTTTAAGTTATTTTTAAAAAAAAACATTTTTTTTTAATCAGAAAATTGGTAATAAGATTTATATTTTCTAAACTAACTCAGATTTTTTAGCATTTTGTTTGCATTAATTTTTTTTTAGTACAAATGGAACAAAGTGAAGGAGGGTATGCTCATATTTTCTTCTACAATTTTTTTTGATATGTTTTTATACAACCTTTAAATATTATTTTGTATACTTTATATCAATTTATGTTGGTGAAAGTTATCAACCAAGTTCTTTATCTATATTGTATTAGTTTTTAAGAAAAACTAAATGTAAATGGTTTTAAAACTGAAATATTACTTTAAATTAACAACCTCAGTTGTTTGTCAAGTTTGTTGCTTTTTTTACATTTTTATCTATAGTATTTGTTAGGATAAAGCTTTTATGTTTACAATTAAAACTTAATTTATTACAACGCTAAAACTGAAAGATTATTACAAAAAAAAAAAAGAGTTTTTTTTGTTTAGAGTAATATTTTGTTTAGAGTAATATATGGTTAGAGTTAAATTTTTTACCATAAATTGTTAACTAACTTTTTTACTTTACAGAATATATTTTCCTTTCAGCCTGTCATGTTTGGCAAAGTTCATGGCTCTAAACTCCAGTATTCGTTTGACTTTGAAACAAGTTCTTTTGTCTTCATTTTTCTATTGGCTAGTGATTTTTTTCACTTTTCTCAATTCAATGACTATTGTTATTCAGCATTATAGACAGCCACAGTTGATAACTGACTTGACATGTATATTTTTCATTTTTATATTTTAATATTTTTTTTAACAGTTTTTTTTTAACATGTATTTACTTTATGACAAGTTGTAAGCAACTTGTTATATGAAGATTGCTGTTAAGAAAATCGAACTTTAAAAATTAAAGTATAGTTTTGTAAAATAGCAAATAGTTTCATGAAATTAATTAGTTCTATAGACAATTATAGTTAACTGGCTCTGATATCCCAAAGGTATACTAAGACATTTTCCAGGGTTTATTTCTCCTTTTCATAACAAAAATTTACAAAATCAAAATGAGGGAGAAGAATCTCAAATTAGGATGACAAGGCTCCAAATTTAAACTTTAAAAATTTGTATCACGGTACTATTTTTATGATATGACTTTATAGTCATATAGAATTAATTCCATAACATAGTTCAGTACATAAAACTTTTTTACAAACAATGGTTTGTATGTAACTCTTTCAATATTTTTATATAGTTTTTGTATAAGCAATCTACTAAACAAGAAACCAATTTCTTCTCAAGTTTTTTATTATTTTATGCAATAAGTAAAAACCTAATTCAGTGTACCAATTTGGTCAGCAGGTTTTATGCTGAGAATACACTTTGAGTTTTTTTTATTTCTTAAGTAGATATCTATCATTTGTAAAATAGATCTACCATTAGTATATTGTTATAGTATATATTTATAGTAATACACTTTTATTGGTATATAAATTATACTTAAAAAATATCCTTTTTTTTTACTGCAGCCTACATTATCCTACAGTAAATGATTGATTGCACTTTACTTTGGTTAGCATGCTGTCATAATGTTAGTTATAGTTATAAATAACAGCTGATTTATAAGATTACCAACTAGATAAGATATGATTACCAGCTGATAAGATTACCAACTAAGGTTATAAATAGTATATTGTAATTGTTGTTTTTTCTAGTTAAAGGCAACTTAGTCTCAAAGGTTCCTGCAAGGCTTTCAGTGCAGCAAAACAAATTTTTAAATGTTTTAAAAACCTCAATAATATTTTCCTATAACTTATATCCAAAGCAAAATCTACAATTGCCCAAAAATCTTTTAAGCACTGTACTGTTTGAATTAACTGAAATGGTCTTGCTCCAAAAATTCTAGCTTCTTTAAAATAAGCTTGGAGATTTATTCCAAACAGATTTTGAGCACAATTATTTATCTTTTTAAACAAAACACATTAAATGTACAGATTACAGTTAAAATGTCTTCAAGTAATGAAAATTGCCTACCTTAATATCCATGTCTTAAATTAGAGTTTCTGAAACCTCAAATTCCAAATTTTTGACAAACCTCAAAAAGAAAATCTCCTAATGTATTTAGACTTCTCATTAAAAGATGTTTTTAAAAGATGATCTCATTAAAAGTTCTGGTGATTTTATGATCAATCTTAACATCCAGATAAATATGCCTAAAAAATATAAACAAATAAAATACTGTTGATTGCATGTTGTAAGATTACGCACTAAAAAAGGATTACAATTAATATAGTATAATATATTCCCATATAATGTAATAACATAACGTAAATTCATATTAAGTCCTGTACATTATAAAACAATACATTATAAAACCTGTTGTTACATTATAAAACCTGTTGTTACATTATAAAACCTGTTGTTACATGTTTATCCAATTATTTCCAGCATCTACTTCCATTTCACCTTCACAAAACATGTATCCATATTTTTGGGAACTATTTAAAAAAAAATGTTGGCCAACCATATCAAATGCTAAAAATAATTTTTTAAATCACTTAACCAATTAACTGAAGTAGTAAATTAAAAATTTATTGGATAAATAAAATTTATATTAAATATTTTTGTATTACAAATGAAATCAGACATGTTAGTTAAAAGAAAGAAAGAAAATCTATCAAGATTCAACTCAATAATCCTTCTGACATTGCTGTAGTTTTCTGGAATATTTGCCACTACTGCTAAAAATTTATCTTTTGAACACTGGTATCCATATACTGATTTTTGAGAGCACATGTCTTTTTTCAATGATATGAAAGATGCTAACACATATCTTCATAAACCCTCCTCCATTATATATTGACACTTGTACTGAAGTTTTATTGAGATCAACTCCTCTTTTACTAATTATCAACTGAATAAAATCAATTTTTCATTATGCATACAAATAATATCACTGTAATAATATCTTGCCCAACTAAGTAACCACCTGATTCTTTTAACAAAACTTGTAGAACATATCAGTCTACAGACTTTCTTTTAGCTCTTTCAATCTTCTGAATATATTGCTTTCAAAACTACTTTGCTCTTTATCTCTCAGGTTGGAGCAAAATAATATGGTTTGATTATCACTCAGGTTGATTTAAACTTGTAAGGGATACAGATTCTATGATTTGAAGTTATCTGATATACTGAGCTGAACCATAAATCTGTTTCCACCAGTTGAAAGCATCATTTTCTGTCCACTAGGATTATTTTCCTTTTTCATTTTGTGTTAAAGAATATGAACTAGCATTTTCTCTGCACACTTCAGGTTAATACATAACTAACACGTGGAAAAATTTTTATGCCTTAAATTGAATAATGTTTTTATAATTTATTAAAATTTTATCATGGTTTATTTTAAACAAAACCATTATAAATTTAAATCTGTAAGTTGCAATAAAATGTAGATGCGATTTTAAAACTTTCTGTTTTGCAAATAGTTATTAGATATCTACTTAAGTAGTGAAAAAAAAACAGTGTTTAATGATATAAAACTTGACAGTCAATTTAGCACACTTTGCTAATTATTTAGTTTTATTTAAAAAATTCTTTTTTAATTTCTTTAGATGTTGCACATATATTTTTTATGGTGTTTTTCTTGATGGAAGTCTGCTTAAGGTTGTATGCACTTGGCCCTAATATTTATTTTTCTAAATTGTCTGACAAGTTTGAATTTGTTGTAAGTGACTTTGTTTTTTTGTTGTTGTTTTTTTTTTCTATTTTAGTAAATAATTCCTTTTTTTCCTGTTGGAAATCTATATTTTTGCATACATACAAATGCAACAAAATTTTTGTCAACTTATCTTGATCATAAACCTTTTTTAAAAATCTCAAATGCTAGTAATCATAGTTACTTTCATTATCTTATATTATTGCATTTTTTAAAAAATAACTTATAACTTACTGAATAAAAAAGATATTCTTCCTTATTCTTGACATTATAAATAGATTATTTGATTATTCATGGAGCTAGTTATTCTAACTAATTGGTAGTTTTTTTAAGATAAGCTTTTTATTTCATATTTTATTTATGAAAATTTTATTACACTTTTTTATTTTGTTTAACATATATTACTGAGTTTTAAATTTTCACATATCAAAACATTCATTTATTAACTTTAAACTCTAACCTGACTTTCCATATAAAGACTCTTCAATATCCTTTTAATGGGTCACTTTTAAACCTTTAAGTGAGGAGGTAGAAGCCAAAATGTTACAAGTTGGAATACTTCTGCTTAACAGTAAATTCACATAAAAGTTAATGTATCAAAAGCATAAAGTCCTAAGAACCTAGCATGTAGTCTAGATTATTTAAAGCTAAAGATGAAGAAGCAAAGTGAAACTTTATGTGAATTTATGATGAAGATAAAGCTCTTTTAACTTGTTTCATTTAGTTGATTTACTTCATTCAACCAGCATTCAGTTTATGAAATACATAAATTTAATAATTTTTTTCATTGAATAAAATTGTTGCTGTTGAAAATACATTCTGTAAATTTTTTATTTATAAATATGCTATTTGAATTAGGTCATCAATATGTGGTTGGTTGATTGGGTTTTATCAAAGTATGCAGGTTTCAGTTTCAGTGTTATTGTCTTGCATCAGCTGCAACTTGTTAGAGTTTTTAAATACACAAAGTAATATTTCTTTTATCTAAAAGTATCATCCTAATGTCAAATTGATCAAAATGTTACCATTTACTGACCTTTTAATCTTAGTGATTAATATTATTCTTATGTTTATATTTTAGTATTTGTAATAAAGTTTTGTAAATGTTCTGTAATACTAATTGCACTAATAATTATATTATTTATGCATATCATGAGGAAAAAGGAAACTAGATAAGTTGATTTAATTTAAGTTTGATGGTGGATGTGGCATGAACTCTGAAACCCATTTGTTATTCTAAAAAAAAAGTCTCTGTAGTAAGAGAACTTCATAACAAGAAAAAAAGATTTTAATAAGAAAAAGATTTTTTTAGAATTTTGAAAAATTACTAAAGAAATCAAGAAAAACTATTGATCAAAATCAAAAACTAATATAATAGCAAAAAATTGCTGAAGAAATCAAATTGCTGAAGAAATCAAAAATTATTGAAGGAATCAAATTGCTGAAGAAATCAAATTGCTGAAGAAATCAAATTGCTGAAGAAATCAAATTGCTGAAGAAATCAAATTGCTGAAGAAATCAAATTGCTGAAGAAATCAAAAATTATTGAAGGAATCAAATTGCTGAAGAAATCAAATTGCTGAAGAAATCAAAAATTATTGAAGGAATCAAATTGCTGAAGAAATCAAATTGCTGAAGAAATCAAAAATTATTGAAGGAATCAAATTGCTGAAGAAATCAAAAATTATTGAAGGAATCAAATTGCTGAAGAAATCAAATTGCTGAAGAAATCAAAAATTATTGAAGGAATCAAATTGCTGAAGAAATCAAATTGCTGAAGAAATCAAAAATTATTGAAGGAATCAAATTGCTGAAGAAATCAAATTGCTAAAGAAATCAAAAATTGCTGAAGAAATCAAATTGCTGAAGAAATCAAAAATTATTGAAGGAATCAAATTGCTGAAGAAATCAAATTGCTGAAGAAATCAAATTGCTGAAGAAATCAAATTGCTGAAGAAATCAAAAATTATTGAAGGAATCAAATTGCTGAAGAAATCAAATTGCTGAAGAAATCAAAAATTATTGAAGGAATCAAATTGCTGAAGAAATCAAATTGCTGAAGAAATCAAAAATTATTGAAGGAATCAAATTGCTGAAGAAATCAAATTGCTAAAGAAATCAAAAATTGCTGAAGAAATCAAATTGCTGAAGAAATCAAATTGCTGAAGAAATCAAATTGCTGAAGAAATCAAAAATTATTGAAGGAATCAAATTGCTGAAGAAATCAAATTGCTGAAGAAATCAAAAATTATTGAAGGAATCAAATTGCTGAAGAAATCAAATTGCTGAAGAAATCAAAAATTATTGAAGGAATCAAATTGCTGAAGAAATCAAATTGCTGAAGAAATCAAATTGCTGAAGAAATCAAATTGCTGAAGAAATCAAATTGCTGAAGAAATCAAATTGCTGAAGAAATCAAATTGCTGAAGAAATCAAAAATTATTGAAGGAATCAAATTACTGAAGAAATCAAATTGCTGAAGAAATCAAATTGCTGAAGAAATCAAATTGCTGAAGAAATCAAATTACTGAAGAAATCAAATTGCTGAAGAAATCAAATTGCTGAAGAAATCAAATTGCTGAAGAAATCAAAAATTATTGAAGGAATCAAAATTGAGATTGAAACAATAAAAGACATAAAAAAAAAACTAAAGGGTTACAACTAAAAAATGAACCAAATTTTGAGGTGTCCTAATCCTTCATCACCAGAAGATGTAAAATACAAAAAAAATAAAAATTTGAAGATCATGTAATGCTTTGGTTATTCTTCTCAGAAAAGGGTTTTTCAAACCTTATTTTTTGAATAAGGGAATTTCAATGAATTAGTAAACTACTTAAAGGAATGTATACAAAAAAGAGTGATGTCACCTATAAGAAAATATCATGCAGATAATAATTACATATTTTGATCAGATCAAGCAAGAGCTTATTATACTAAAAGTGTGATTAATTACTTTATTGTAAATAACATAAATTTTGCTTGTAAAAATGATAATTCTGCAAATGCACCAGAATATTTCCCAATAGAAAGCATTTAGGGTATTTTAAACTCCAAACGCTTTCTTTTGGGAAATATTCTGGTGCATTTACAGAACTATTTTGGGGTAAACAGCAAGTATACAAGAATAATTGGTGAGCAAAAAATGTGAAGCAACTCTACCAAAGGATCAGTATTTTTTTCATAAATTGGATATGAACCTAGTACAACTATTTTTTTATTAATCAAGACTTGATACTGTAAGGCAAATAGAAGTTGGCAAAAATAGATGAATGTTTTAAAATAAAGTATGATGAAGCCTTAAAAAAACTTGTTGTGAATTTTACTTTCGTCTCATTATTTAGTTGTAACCCTTTAAAGTTGTTAAAGAAGCTGACTGTTAAATCAAATAATTCACTGGCAATTAAATGAATTTATAAGGGAAATAAACAGAAGTCGCATTGATGGTAATGTGAAAGTTCTTGAATTTAGGGTGAACCATTAAAATTAAAAAAAGAACCTTTTTTTAATTTTAATGGTTGAACCCAAAAACTTCATAATTGAGATAATCCAAAAGCAGTTTAATTTTTTATGTGCAACTTAAGCTATTTTTATTTTTTATTTTTCTAGTTTTTCTAGTATTTTTCTAGTATTTTTCTAGTATTTTTTTAGTTTTTCTAGTAATTGTCAATTTAATAACATGAATTAAAACAATAGCATTGCATATTATTTCTTGTTGAAGAGATAATGAATGAAAATATTAATTCTTCTGTTTACTAAATAATGAACTTAGGTATTAATTAGTATTAATCTTAAAGAGAAAGATAAGCATAATCAAAAATCTTCAAAAAAACTTTTAAATCATATTAAAAAGTATTGTTTGTATAATTAAAAGCAACTAAACTTCATATTTCTGATAAAGCAACAAAAGGTTTTTATTTTCTTAAAAAAAAAAATTGTCTAAAAATGAAGCATTTTTTGTACTTATTTTGAGTTAAGTCTAGTCTGATTACCAGATATTTCTATTAACCATTTTAGATTATGGGGATCGTTAAAGAACTTAAAAGCATCAATATTTGCTAGCATATCATCAATTGTGAGTTTGATCTTACTCTTGTTGATTGTTGTTGTTGTTATTGCGTTACTTGGAATGACTCTCTTTGGAGGAGTGTAAGTAAAAAATGTTTAAAAAAAATTCTCTTCATAATATTTAATTCTTTTTTCCAAATAACAAAAATGAAGTCTTTAGCTTTACAGGTAATAATCACTGTTATATATGCATATATATATATATATATATATATATATATATATATATATATATATATATATATATATATATATATATATATATATATATATATATAGCGAAATCCTCGCTAAAAGTAATTATTGTTCTTAATTCTTTTCTTTTAAAGTTTTACAGATTTCTTTTATTTTTTACACAACCTAGAGCACTTAAACTACTTTTATGATGAAGTAAAATGAAGTGAAAATAAAAATAACCTTTATTTATGAAATTAAATAAAAAGCATTTATTTTTAAGCAACAACAATTATTTTATTGCTAATAAAGTTTTTATATTAATAAAAATTAGATTGACCAAAAACATCCCTAAACCAAGAACAAATTTTGATGATTTCTTTAATGCTATGCTTGCTGTTTTTCAGGTACCTTTTTCATAGACAGATATCTGTTTATAAAATGAAATTTTTTTTATGTAAAAAATTATAGTATGAGTTTATTAAATTATAACAAGCTGTACTTTTTATTGTGAATTTTGAATATTTGATTTTTGGTTGAATATTTGGTTTTTACTTTTTCTGTAAATTTTGGTTTGTTCTATTTTTAGTTCTTTTAAAGAAATATTTCAAGTTAACTTATGTTATTTTTATGGAGTTTTGAATCAGAATTTCGGAACTTTTACATTTTTTTTTGCTAAAAGGCCCTTGAATTGTGTACACTTTTTTTTTTGTTTGTTTTTTAGATAATGTCTTTATTTTTTTCTTTTGTTTTTCAGATAATGTCTTTGTTTTTTTCTTTTGTTTTTCAGATAATGTCTTTGTTTTTTTCTTTTGTTTTTCAGATAATGTCTTTGTTTTTTTCTTTTGTTTTTTAGATAATGTCTGGAGAAAGTTGGAATTTTGTTATGTATGAGGCAATCAAAGCAAATGGTGGAGCAAATAACCCAATTGGACTTTTTTCATCTTTTTATTTTATTGTAACTACAGTTATTGGAAATTGTATCTTTTTACATTAATTTTGTTATCATCTGACATTAGCACTTGCTATTATAATCAATAATTCATACTTGAAAATTTTATTTCCATTTTTCTTAACCCATATATTTTTCAGATGTTTTGTTAAATATATTTTTGGCTATAGCTCTTGACAACATTTCATTAACTGAAAAAGAAAACAATGATATAACTTCTGAAAACAATAAGCGCTATCATCATATGCTCAAAGTTCTTTCAAAAAATTCTGAGTAAATTGTTTTTTTCTTGTTTAGTTTTGTTTACTTCTATTATATTTTGATTTTTTGATTTTTTGCACATGATTACATAATTATTATTATCATAAATTCCTTTTTTTATTTGTTTAGGATTGTTAAATTTTACTTATAAAGTTTTTGCTTTTTTAAGTTAATTTTTTGTAATAAATTTTTATAATTATGCTATATATTTTTTTTAGAACAAATAAAACCAATCAAAATCCTTATGTAGGTTTATGCTTTGTTAATATACCAGCATTTAAATAGTTTTTGGTGTTGTTTTTCAAATTGTTTTATGTGTTCTTTTTCTTAATCTTTTCACTTTGTTCTATACTAATAAATATTTATGTGATAAACTGTTTAGGCTTCTAAGCATAGTAGCAAAACAAGAAATCAATCAAATCAAGGTTAGAATGAACATGCATTTAAAAAAATTCTGGTAATGTTTTCTAAAACCAAAATTGCCTACTTTGGTTTTTTGGTTGTTTGACTGTTTCTATGGATATCTGAATTTATCTTTTTTGTGTCAATTACATTTTCCTTTTAAGATGAATCTGCAACTAATCAAAATATTCTTGATGCAATGAAACATGACGAAGGAATTGTTTCTGATGCAAAGATGCTTCAATTAAACACTTTATTTATTTGTTTTCCAACTAATCCGTAAGATAATTTTAGATATACTGAGTTTTAAATTGAGGGAAATATTTTGAAAACTTTGTACCCATCCATTTAATATAATGTTATATTTTGATTATTATATTTTACATTGATTATTATATTTTATATATATATATATATATATATATATATATATATATATATATATATATATATATATATATATATATAAGATTTAAGTGACATCTTTAATAGTATGTGTAAAAGTATTACAATTATTAAAACATCATATACGGTATCATACTATTGTTTCTTTTTCTTTTTTATGTAATATTTCGGCTCATATGGTGAGAGCCATTATCAAACTAATAAAACCGTTTTTTAGAACGGTTTTATTAGTTTGATAATGGCTCT
The DNA here is from genome assembly GCF_058129835.1 of Hydra viridissima. Taxonomy (NCBI): domain Eukaryota; kingdom Metazoa; phylum Cnidaria; class Hydrozoa; order Anthoathecata; family Hydridae; genus Hydra; species Hydra viridissima. The sequence continues at coordinate 33,938,553 of NW_028324300.1, forward strand.
CACCATATGAGCCGAAATATTACATAAAAAAGAAAAAGAAACAATAGTATGATACCGTATATGATGTTTTAATAATTATATTATATATATATAAATATATATATATATATATATATATATATATATATATATATATATATATATATATATATATATATATATATATATATATATATATAACATTTTCCTTTAAATTCATGTTACTTTATTTTATAAGTGTTTGGCTCATAGTTTAGTCTCATTCTGCATTTCTTAATTAGTTGCTCTTTTTTTCATGAAAGGATTCGAAAGATAGCTTACAAAATCATTTTATCTAATCTGTTCAACAATTTGACACTATCTCTTATTGTAATAAGTAGCGGTTTGCTTGCAATAGAAGATCCAACTGACCCTGATGCACAAGTTAACAAAGTAACAACATGCAATTCATTTCAAAATATTTTAAGTTTTTTGATTGCTTTATTTTTTATATATTAAGTATAATATCTAAATAAGGAGTATTTATTGAATATTACTAATAGATAATAATGATAAAATTATATGAAGTAAATTCAAAGCATACAAAAGTTGACATAATATTATTTTTATTGTTTTAATTTTTAGGTTTTGATGCAATTTGATAATGTATTTACAACTTATTTTACATTGGAAATTATGTTGAAGGTAGAGTGAGTGTTGTTTATTAAAATATTATATAGTGTAACCTATAATTTTTTACAGGCTACACTTTATAAAATGTTTTGATTGGATTTTTTGTATTAGAAACGAAATTCCTTTTCAAAGTTTAAAAAGTATTGTTTAAATTGTTTTGAAAATTTTTACTTTTAGAAAATTCATTATTTCAATATTTACCTTTTTTAAAAAATATTACCTATGATTTATTAATAAAATTTTAAGATGTTTTTTTTTTAATAAAAATTATATACAAAAAGTAACACAATTAGTTTTATAATAGGAAATTTTTATTTTGACTTTTTGTGTGTTATCTAATTAATTTCTCTTATCTAAAAATATTTATACATTTTTCTGGTCCTTAAAATATAGTTTTTATTGAACAGAGATCAGGAGGATTAGCCATGATTTTTTTTTTTTTTACTTCAGATTATTAACTATGGATTTTGTTTACATCCTGGTGCTTACTGCCGTGACATCTGGAACTGCTTTGATCTTGTTATAGTATTGAACAGTATTATTTCAATAATTTTAAGGTATAAATTTTTGCTATGAGCTACAAATTCAGCATTGATAATTAAATTTAATTGAAATAGTTGAATAATATTATAATTAAAATAAAATATTAATATTAAAAAATATTATAAATATTAAAAAGAAGAGACCTGTTTTACACATTTTAGCACTAGTAAAACAACACCTAAAAATGTAAAATCAGTTTTGAAGATTCTTCGATTACTTCGAGCTTTTCGATGTCTAAAATCTGTCAACAGCATCCCAAAATTGAAGGTAAGGAAACACAAAATACAAAATAAGTAGTAAAAAAAACTTAACTTTAAGAAATAGATAAATACTGATAAGAATAAAAAATGCAAATTGAAAAATTAAAAATTAAATCAGCTCCTGATGTATTAAATGGTCTCAGCAAAAAAAACATTTTTATACTCTTTAAGAAAATCTCTTAGTTAAACTTTTCACACAAAAACAAAAATCAGATTATTTATTATTTTTAAGTAAAGTAGTAATTAAATTTTAAAAATATTTTTAGTTAGTTATTCAATGCATTGGTTCATCAGTAAAAAATGTTGCTGGTATAATTGCAGCAGCTTGGCAATTTTTCTTCATCTTTGCAATAATGGGTGTGCAATTATTTGCGGTTCGTGCCTTTTTTTTTTTTTTTTTTTGGTTTTTTAAAATATTTTATGTGTATTAGTATTTTTTAGGCTGAAATTTTGTTAAAATTTTGTTTTATGTTAATTTTTTTGAAAATAATTGTAAGAGATGATTGGTTTGTTTTTTCTCAGGGAAAATTTGATTCTTGTAATGATGAAACAAAGACTTATCAAGAGGAGTGCAAGTGAGGTGTTTTTATACTTTATCATTTTGCTTGTTTCAATAGTTACAACAATATATTAGTTAATATTTATAATAATTATAACAGTTGCAATAATATAATTCATATTAATTTTTATAAATATAAATTTTCATTGGCTTTAATATTTTAAGTTTGCTTAGATCCATTCAATAACTTTGAATTTTTTAATTTGCAGAGGTTCATTTATCACTTTTGCTGATGACAACTACAATCTACCTATAGTAAGTATTTTGACTCATTTAAGTCTCACTTTATCTGTCACTCATTGATCCTTTAAGTAAATTTTGATTTAATTGTTTAGATGTTTTGAGGGTTTTATAATTAAAAGAGAAAATTCAAAAAAAGTTAATACATTATTGTATTCCATACAAAATCATTTATGTTAGATAAAATAGTTTGTTTTATGTTCTGAATTTATTAATGGCTTTGAAAATAGTGTAAAATTTTGTGTAAAATATTTATAAGAAAAGTTATTAAAGTAATAATAACATTAAAATCTTATTTAGGAAATAAAGAGAGAATGGAAAACTAATGATTTTAATTTCAACAATATTGGAGAAGGATTAATAGCTTTATTTTCATCATCAAGTGGAGAGAGGTGGCCAAAGTAAGATTTTTGTGTTATTTTATTGGCAATATTTAAGTTTCAATTTAATTAAAAGATAAAGTATAAATTAATTTATCTTTAAACAGTGTTACTAAAGTTTATATAAAACATTTTAGCTTGATGCATAGTGGAATTGACAGCCAAGACATTGATCAAGGTCCCTTGCTAAACAATAAAATTTGGTTATCATTGTATTTTATTGCCTTTCTAATCACAATATCGTTCTTCTTTTTAAGTTTATTTATTGGAATGATTATATTTACATTTCAAGAAAAATCTGCCAAGATTGAAGGAGAACTAGATAGAAATTCAGTATGGTTTGTTATTCCACTTGTGTTTTGATAAACTTTGAATAATGAAAATAATAAATGTGTTATTAAGGTTGTAATATCTTTTGACTTTAAGAGATGATTGCAATATAGTTTGGTATAAAAACTATACAAAAATAATAAAAAATTACAATAATAATGAATAAATAAAAGTAGTAGTAATAATAATATTTACCATACTTTAGTAATAATATTAAAAATAATACTAGTAATATTAACTAAAATAAAAAATAACTCTAGTTACAAATACAATAATAATGTAAGATATTAAAATGTTCATCAAAGTTTAAAAACTGCTGATAAATATTATTTATCATTCATTTAGAGAAATAGTTTAGATTTTGCAATGATGTCAAAGCCACAACCTCGTTTTATGCCTGAAGATATTACAAGTTTAAAATACAAAATTTGGGAGTTAATTGAATCACGCTGCTGGGAATTTTTTATTATAGTTTTGGTTACTTTAAATTCAGCTGCAATGTTGCTAGAGGTTTGTAAAATATTTTATATTTATTACATTTATTCAGTGAGCTAAAAAATAGGACAGTTATGAACAAGTTAGTAGCTTCCACCTTTTTTTTGGAGTCTTTGCATCTTTTGCATCCTTGTTGCAAGATTGTTGCAATTTTAATTAGAAATTTATTCCTAAATGGTTTTTTATTTTATATTTTTGGCTTTATATTGAATTTACTCCAAGACCATACAAGTTCGTTTCAGGTGATCCGAGTGAGCGAGTGATCACCTGAAATCCAGTTTCTCAATGTTGTTATGAGATACAAGTTATCAAGCAAAATTGTTAAAACTTGTATTCTTTTGCATGCTGTTTTTCTATTTTTTTTTTTTTAGTTTATAATTTTTCAAGATATTTCTAAAGATATAATATAAAGATATTTCAAGATAAACTCAAGATATTTTGTTCACAAAAATTTTACTTTATTTTATGAAAAGTTTACTTTTCACAACCAAAAGTTTCTTAAGATAATTTTACTCTCTTTAGTTTTATGATCAACCAAAATCTTATGAATACCTTATGAATCAGATAAATAATGGATTGGTCTTTATGTTCTGTTTAGAAGCTTTAATTAAAGTATTTGCCCTTAGATGTGTAAGGCTCTTTTTGTTAATTTTTAATTGTTTTTCTAATGCCATGAAATTTTTTTTGTCTTTTAAATCATTAAATATTTTGCTTAGAATTATTTCAAGGATATGTGGAATCTCTTTGATCTATTTATTGTTTTTGTGGGATTGATTACCTTTGCAGTTCAAATATTTGTAAGCTAATATAATTTGTTTGTTTAAAAGTGTTTTGTTTATAAAATGTTACATGTGTCTTTAATTATCTTTGTTATAAGCATTGTGTATATATATATATATATATATATATATATATATATATATATATATATATATATATATATATATATATATATATATATATATATACTACTGTATAACTACAATTTGACAAAGATACTTCTCTGATAAAGATCATGATATTGATTTAAAAACTCTTAATTTGATCAAAGTAAAATGATGAAACCTTAAAAATTACAAAATTTAAATAGTACTCCTAAAAGAGTGAAATAAGTCTGACCAAGTCTTTCAAGCTTTACCTTTTTTAAAAAGCAATTCTTAAATGCATGGAGATACTTAAAATGAATAGTACTTAAAATGGGCTGAAAACTTTAAGGAAGATGTAGTTTAAAAAAGCAAATAATTTATAAAGCATTTTTACATTTGCAAACTTAACTTTTTTGAAAATAGACATTTATTCAATTTATACATAATTATTGTATTTTATTAGAATGAAATATCTGGTGACAATTTTTTTTTAAGGACCTAAAACCACCATTTGATACAAGTATTTTTTCTCTCTTTCGTGCTTTGCGTTTCATTAAACTAATGCAAAAGTTCCGCTCACTTAGAATATTAATATGGACATTCCTAAAGTCTTTTCAGGTTGGTTGTATATTCATCTTAAAGATTTTAAATACACCTAAAAGAAAACTCCAGTTTAATTCAAATGTCAATAATTATGCTTTATGCCTGTCAATATACTTATAGTATTTTAAATAAATATACAACTTTTTTCTAATCAGGCTCTGCCATACATCGGAGTGTTAATTTTCATATGTTTTTACATTTATGCTATTGTTGGAATGCAGGTATTTCATTTTATTTCCACAAAATTCTTGTTTTTGTTTCTATTTGTTATTTGATTCTTTTTTTTTTTTAGTTTTTATTTCTCAATTCTGTTTTCAAAAATGTTTGTCTTAGTTATTTTCCTTGATATCTACAACTCATGATGATGATGATGATATACGTTGGTCTTACATTAATAATCGTAATAATTTTCAAACATTCTTCAGTTCTATTCAAGTTTTATATAGGTAGGTTTTATATATAAAATTTTGTATCAGTTTATTTGAAAAGGATAAAAAACATTTTAAACATTTTTAAAAAACGTTTTAAAAACATGTTAAAAAGATAAGACTTAAAAATATTACAAATGAAAAAAAATTAAAGGCGTAAAAATTTCAATTTCAATTTATCAGCAAATATTTCAGGTAAACTGCTGCAATTTATCTGATTATAGTTTGCTGATGAATTGAAATATCAATAAAGCTAGAGGAATCTCTTCTTTTAAAATATTAACCTTCATAGCAAACCTATTTTTATGGAATGAAAAACATAAATTTAAAACCTAAGTTTGTAAAGTTTTTTGCTGAGCAAAAAAAATTTTTTTTTTTTTTACAAAAAAAGTTTTTTTTTACTTATTGTTTATTTTTGGATTTTTCAGAATGAAATTAATTTCTGTTTCAATTGTGTAAAATTTAACATTGTTTTAAACTGCTTTTCTTATGTTTTTTTTTACATTTTTCATGGAACTAAGATTTTTAAATAATTACCAGAGCTACTTCAGGTGAGAATTGGCCAAATATTATGCTTGCTTGCACTTCTAAAGCAAAATGTGACAAATCCTTGAAAGCTGTTAAAGCTGATATGATAACATGTGGGAATGATGCTGCATATTTATATTTCATCACATTTATTTTGCTGTGTTCTTATTTGGTGAGTTTTATTTGTTTTAATTTAAGTAATATATGTAAAATGTGTAGTATATATGTAATGTGTGTAGCATATATCTAATGTGTGTAGTGTATATCTAATGTGTGTGGTATATGTAACACTTTTCAACACATCATAAAAATGTAACTAGATAGGAGAAAAAAGTTTTTTTGCAACCTATATATAATAAATTCACTAAAAATGAATCAGAAAATGTAAGGCTATCAGTTTCTGACTAATGGAACTGAACTTCTCTATTGAAACAGGTGGCATCCAGCTTTAAATTACCCAAAATATTATGATTGTCATGCAAAAAATGAAATTGTTTTATGCTAAAATGTTTTGAAGTATATTTTCAAATCCAACATTTTTATGGAATGTTTTCAAATCCTATTGAAGATGAATATAGAATTTGCAAGATACTTTGTTCTGATAATACTGGATATCTGGCAATTCAAAATCATGTAATACTAATTCCCAAGACAAAATTCCTGAAAACAGAAACCTTTAAACAAAAGGGTTTCTATCTTTCTGGCCTGCAATAAAAAAAAAAATTTGATTGTTTTATGTCTCACCCTCCTAAGCTATTCCTTTTCATATAAAAACACTGCAGAGAAAATTTGGTTGAACAATATTTAGATTTAAAGAAAACATTATGGTTGTATTGTTGAGAATTTAGTTTTATTGTTTGAATTTAACTAACATTATTGAAAAATCATTCCATCATAGAAATCAAAATGTTAAAATAATTACATAGTAAATAGCTTTTAGATAAGTTTTTCTGAGTGTTGACACTGATATGTGATATTTTCTAAAACTTCTCAGAATTCAGCAAATTAAAGTGGCAAATACATCCATTTTAGTCAGTATAGCAGATAAACAAAGATGGCTATCACCTTAATATAAAGCACCAAAATTAACAAAGTAACCAGGGTAACTATTTGGGTAATCATTTGGTCCTATAAAACTCACTGGCCTTTAACATCTAAATATAAATTTTGATTTAGCAGTAAGTCTGTATTTTTTTTTATGCATTTTGGAATTGTTGACTATATGTAAAAGATTGACCCCATTAAGCTCATGTAGAGCTGATGATATGTAAAACTTTGCCCTTTTTGAAAGTTGAAAAATAAGGACCATCCTGATACCCATAACACCAACAATGATTTGTATGCCTAACTGAAATTTCCACTAAATATTTTAATTACATTTCAAATAGTCTACTAGTATTTTATTTCATTTAATGGAAGTTTTTAATCTTTCTAATACTAGTATACTTTATATTTTGAGGTTTCTAGTTTTTTATAGAAATTTTTTATTTTCTCTTTTGTCAATATAGATGCTCAATCTGTTTTTGGCTGTTATTATGGACAACTTTTCATATTTAACAGATGATACAAGCAAACTTGGTCCACAACATTTAGATGAAGTTGTGATGGTTTGGTCTGATTTTGACCCAAGAGCAACGTTAGTTGAATCTTTTTTAAGATTTAAAAATTGTTACTTGTCATGTATTATTTATGATTATTTATGATGTATTTATTTATGATATTAAATGGTTACTTATCATGTATTTGCTTATTTTAGATTCCACCAAACTTAATTATAACTTGTGTGATTTTAATTTTTTATTATTTGAAGAAATGTTTTTTTAAATATACTTTTTATTGAAAATACATATTTAAAATAACCTGATTTAAATTATTGAATATATCCAAAATTTAAACTTACATAACAATTAAATTAATCCTCCCATTCTTAAAGCATGGAATGCATTAATAAAAAATAGTATATTAAAATATTATTCATTAACATGTTGTTATTATTGTATTGGATTTATTGAAAATTTAAATTTCATTCATTGAAATTTGAAGCTTATATGTTAAAAAAATTCTTTAACTTTTTTGTTAGTGGTCGCATAAAGCATACGGAATTATGCTACCTACTTAAAGAAATGTCGCCACCTGTAGGACTTGGACACCGTTGTCCAAAAGTGCTGGCTTATGAGGTAGATTTTAGAAACATCATGTTATTTATACTAATATCCAAAAATGAACCTGAGCTAATTTTTTAATTGTAAATTGTTATTATTGCTATTTTTTCATTAAACATCTTTTTTTGACTTTTTGAATTCTGCCTAATCTTTGCCAAATTATGCACATTCTGACCGAAACCGATACGAAAAGGTACAATGAGATTGTCTTAGAAATGTTAACGAATGAGACAATAAGTAAATAGAGATAGTAATGAGTAATATTAGTTCAAAGCAATAGAGAAGCTTTTTGCTTTAAGCTTTTGGTTTTCTTAGATGTCAAACAACGACAAATATTTTTCACTACGATTTGGAGTAATCCTGGAAAGGTTCTTTTCCATAACTTTGATTTTTATTTTCCAGAGTCCAGACCTTAATTCAACCGATAATTTTTGTAGATAATATATAGCATTTATTAATATCTTGGCACTAGGGCATAATCATCTTTTTGTGAAATTTTCAGTTTTAAGGTTCCTTTTTATCAAGCAAAAATCTACATATTTTTGCCTTAAGATAGATAACTTGGATTTTAACTTAATATATTTTTTTTAACTTATGAATTAACAAATCATTTTTAGGAGTTTTTTTTATCTTTGTTTTATTTCTGTTTCAGCGTTTAGTGAGAATGAACATGATTCTGTACGACGACGGTTCTGTGGATTTTACAGGCTTTTTCTTTGCTCTAGTACGAACTGGGCTAAATATTTATACCGAAAATGGTAATTAGCTTTAAAGCTTTTAAATTGACCTGAATAATTTTTTTTAACATAATAATAAAATAATTATTTGAAAGTTAATTTTTGTATATTTATCTGAAGCCAACCTTAAAAGCAATGATGAAGCTCTTCGCAAAATGCTGCTAACGATATGGCCAAATATAACTAAGCGTACTTTAGACTTGGTGATACCACGTACCCCACAAAGTTTGTCCTTTTTTTTTAGTTAACTATTTATGTATGTATGTATGTATGTATGTATGTATGTATGTATGTATGTATGTATGTATGTATGTATGTATGTATGTATGTATGTATGTATGTATGTATCCCAGCTAGCCAGCCCATAAGGTACCCGGGTGGGTCCCAGCCGGGCCGCAGGACGGGGCCCGTACGGGTAATCCAGACGGATCCCGCCGTTTTTTGTCCGCGGGATCCAGACGGGACCCGTCCGGGATTCCCGCCAGAAAACACAACGGGACCCAGCCGGGACCCGAATGGTATTCAGCCGGGAAAGCAAACAGAACCCATACGGAACCCAGTTGGTATTTCACATGGATCCCACAATTATCCCAGGTATTATAGGTATAATGATAATAATAATAATAACAATAGTAATAATAATAATAATAATAATAATAATAATAATAATAATAATAATAATAATAATAATAATAATAATAATAATAATGATAATAATAATAATAATAATAATAATAATAATAATAATGATGATGATGATGATAATAATAATGATAAGAGTAATAATTGTTATTATTATCATTATGATGATGATGATGATGATGATGATGATGATGATGATGATGATGATGATGATGATGATGATGATGATGATGATGATGATGATGATGATGATGATGATGATGATGATGATGATGATGATGATGATGATGATGATGATGATGATGATGATGATTTTCCAAACCACGTAGAAAGTTACTTCTCAAGCATCTCCTTGGTTGTGTCCTTAGTGGCAAAGTTTTGTTTAGCAGCACCTAAATACACATAAAACAATTATGTTGATGCCGCAGTGTACATGTTAAATTATTATTATTATTATACCAATTAGCAAGTATTACTTTTCTGGGCTAAATTTTGTAATCTAAATAAATAACTCAAGATTAATATGTTGCTGTTAAATGTGGGCATACAAATTTGAAGTGAATACTTACTAAACAAAATCTGAAAGTGTTGCAGCGTTCAAAATTTAATTTTGCTTCGTTGGCCAATCAAGTTACACTGTCGCGCTTGCTTAGATGTCATTAAATAGGCCATGTTTTGCTATTTCAACAGCAATTTTTCTACGTTTTGTTCTGTGTGAACTCATAGTAAAGTTATTTATATCTTCGTAATTTTACAAAATGTTTTTCTGTTATTTAACAAAATTAATTAACAAACAACAAATAGATAATAATATAATAACAAATAATATAAAAAAAGTACATGGGTAATAAAATCTTATTAGGTTATAAATATTCCCCAATTACAAAAATATTTTAATTATAAATGAAATGAAAACAGATTTTATAAATTATATGCGATAAAAATTATTAACAACGTATGTGTTGCTTTCTCGCGGCGAACGCAGCGTTTCAACTCTACATTTTCTCTTCTAATAAAAAACTCCCATCCACAAAAAATTCGCCTTCAATTTACACTTTACAAATCAATTCAAATATGTCCATAAAAATACCGCCCAAAGTTTGTTTATAGGATTTTAAGGAAACTGTGAAATGTCCACTCTTTGTAATTGCTTTCGTGCGTAATTACAGTATCTCAGATAACTCAAAACCAGTGTTTTCAACTTAATGTTTCAATCAATTTGCAAAAATCAACATAGAATTATCTATAAATAGTTATTGCAAACATAAAGAAAACCTAATGAAACTGTAATACCTAAAATACTGTTAGTAAAAAAAATTATCCTAAAAAAGATTTTACTATAATCAAACAGTAAAAAAATTGTTCTTATCCAATAATCGTAATTTAAAAACGGATAACTTTAACGAAATATTTGAAAAATATATGCAAAAAAATATCTACCACTATTTGAACAAGAAACAACTTTAAAGCGTAAAAGAAATATAATATTAACAAAATATCGCAAAAACTTTCACACAACAAAATGGCAATTTCAAACTTCACGCATGAGGTAAATTCTAATACAGCCGATATGTGGCGTTAACAACCGGGAAAACCGTACGGTTCCCGTCTGACTCCCGGTGCCATAACCCGGATAAAAACCATACCAGATCTCCGGTTCAATACCGTACGGGACCCGTCTGTATAGGCTAGCTGGGATGTATGTATGTATGTATGTATGCATAAGAAATCACTGAAAGAACTAAGAACTTTAAAAGTGAATTATACCCCTTTTTCATACCAAGGTGAAGTTTCTTTTATCTTGACTTTATATATTTCATTAAAACTTTATGTTGTTTAATAATTTTCGAGTTTTTCTCATTGATTTTTCTAGATGCAAAGCAAATGACCATTGCGAAGATATATACGGCGAAAATAATTATTCACAATTATAAAAATGTTGTCTTGAAGAATCAGAAAGAACAAAAATGAAGAACAAAAAAAAATGTTGTGTTGTTAGAATTTATTTCTAAATAATTGAAGAGAAAAAAAAATCATGGTATAGAAAATTACGTTGAGCTTTAAAATTACGTTGAGCTTTAAAATTACGTTGAGCTTTAAAATTACGTTGAGCTTTAAAATTACGTTGAGCTTTAAAATTACGTTGAGCTTTTAGGAAGTTCTCTTCCTTAGTATGTGGATACCGAACCTAAATCTCATTAAGTGGATGCAGAAACAGGTATGTGGATACCGAACCATATTTCATTAAGTGGATGCAGAAACAGGATTGTCATTGATAAAGGATTTTGATTTGAATGAAACAATCGATATTTAAGTTGGAGCATACTATATTTATTATTGTTTTGTATGATTTTTGTATTTTTATTTTTATAATACATATTTATTGTTTTAGTTTAGAAGCTTACTTGATTTAATGATGTTCCATTCTAGTAAAACTGAAAGTCCATTCCAGAAATTCTATCAAACCAATTTTATAAGAGTTTATCGAAAAGTAAAAAAAAAGTTCAAAAAATCAACGGGAAAATTTTTTTTTAAAGATTAGCAAAAAAAAAAACCTCCATGTAGCCATCCTTAGAATATGGGAGGAACTCCAAAGTCTCCAGAATGAGAAGCATGATGTTGGGAAACATTTTGCATTTTCTTCCCATAGTTTAGATGGTTACTTGTCTTCTTTTATCTCTGCCAATTGGGATTGGAGCTCCTTCGCTTGTTCAATTCGTAGGAAAGAATAGTGGCGCTGTACATTAGAGCCAGAAGTGGACAAAATACATAATGAAAAATATTTAATGAACAAAAAAATATCATTTTTAAATGTTTTCTATATTCTACAAAAAGTTTTTTATAAATAAAATTAATTTTTACTTTTTAAAAAAAATTCCAGAATAAAATTTATTTGTCCTTTAGACGCGTTTAAAACTTTAATCGTTGTCGTTTAAAATAGAAATCTTCAAAATCAAACTTTTCTACGAGAAATAGCAATTTTATCAATGCGAATAGTTTCCGTTATTCATAGACGTGCGAAGCAATTTTAGAAGGTTGTGTGAGTTAGGCGCATTGACTCGTCCAACACACACAACTTTTAAACACTTTTTCTAATCTAGTTTGTTCACTGCAAACCGCAATTTGTCAATTAACGTTTTCTTCAATTGTTTTTCATCTCAGTTTATTTGAGATAAAATACGATTGAAGAAAAATGGAAAATTTTCTGAATTGTTGTATTTTAGAGTCCCTGGAAAACCTTTTTTAATATAAGCTCTGGTCGTTGTTCCTTCCGAACACGCACCACAACTTTTTGCGGAAAATTTTGTTTTTGCTTTACACTACCATTGGCCTTTCAACGATTTATAACCTAAACTCTCTCGTTTTTTTCATTGTACATTTAGTCATCAGAAAACGAAATTGTTAGCCAATAGGCCGGGTGAATAAAAATGAGCAACTGCTTTTACTCAGTAATTGGTCAGCTTTACGTGAATAAAAACTTCAACAACTTTTCTTAAGTTTTTATTCACGTAAAATTGAGCAATTACTGAGTAAATTGCTTACATTTACGTGAATAAAAGTTTTAGAAAAACTGCTGAAGTTTTTGTTCACGTAAAGCTGACCAATTACTGAGTAAAAGCAATTGCTCATTTTTATTCACCCGGGCTAATAACTCAGATCACTTTTTAGTATTCGGTCAATTGAATCCTTGAAATCTTTCCAGCTAATTTTCCGAAAGACTTCTTTTTCTTCCAAATTAAGCGGGCTTTCCTTTGCGAATCATTATTTTTATGTGTGCAATCCATTATTTTTATGTGTGTCGACCAGGTGAGAGACATAGTACTTTTCTCATTAATCATTTTGCACCTTCGTCGAACTATACGAAGAACAGACCTCTCGGAGCTGAACGAGATTGCTTTGGACGAAATAAGGCTTTGCTCTTTCTCCATCCGAAAAACATAGCCACACGAGAATTTTCTGTTTAAACTTAGCAAGGTGTTGATGTTTCATGCTGGAAGGAGTTTGTGCATCGTCACTCGAGTAGAAATTATTTCCATTAAATGTACTAAGGCTCGTCATAAATGATGCATTAATTTCCTTAGAGATTCCAATATAGGCGGTTGTAGCAGATGCGAATTGGGTTTCACTGGTCCTCAGTTTGCTTTGGAATTTTTGTTGTTGTTGTTGTGGTAACTAATGTTTGTCTTTGTTTTCAGCCTATAATTGATCATCATCGCTGGACTGCATCCAAAATTTTGAGCTGCCTGTCTTTGTGAAACGTTGTCATGGTGATTAAGTATGGAATTGATATTCTTTCTATTCTTTTCTTTTTGACTATACAACCTATTCGCTTGAATATTTTATGGTCAGAATTGTTTCCATCACGCTGGATTATGCCAGAGTTGGCATAATCCAGCGTGATGGAAACAATTTTTTTATATATTTTCTGCTTTAATGCAATCCTGCGTGAATATTTTCTCATTTTCACATCGATTTGCCAAATAGAATTCGTAACTTTTTTCTCTTCATGTTTTTGTATTGAGTTCATTTTTGAAAAAAATGTGCAACAATTATGTAATTGATCATATATACTATTATAGTCAATTCAATTTGCAACAAATAGGATGATAATGCAAAATAAAAAACATGTGTGTAAACAATTTATTTAGTTTTCAAAATTTTCACGGCTTTTTAACCCAAAGTTGCTATTGTGTGGTGTGGTATAGTGTGGTGTGTGGTTTTTATACTTTATATGCTCAGAACCGTTTTCTCTGCTTTTTTTTTTTTTTTTTTTTTTTTTTTCATGCTGCTTGAACAACTGAGTCAAACTATAAACATATCAAAAACTTATCCAAAAGTTTTTGCTCCAAGCTTCTCATGCTTTTGTAAGGCTTCATAGAAGTTAATGTAGCAGGGCGATTAAAAAAAAAACATTTAAAATAAGAAGGCAACTCTTTCTTTTAAAAACAATAACAAACATCAATCTATAATATCATCTATCTGTCAACTTTTTGACTAGAAAAAAAAAATTTGTTAAGCAGAAAATGAAGAATAAATTTGGTCTCATTGTTTATGCATTAAAAAAGAGGAAGCTTTGAGCCTATTAATGATACATACACCTGCTCTAAATCATGAAATGGTAGTAGAAATATTAAAAACCAAACCTTAAAAGATTTTATATCAGTTTCCATACATCCTGTAAATTCAAATTATGATAGAGAATAGCAGCCGAACCGTGTCACACTGTATCCTTTATATCCAATTCCACAACATCTTCAGGAGATGCTTGTACACAGTGTTCAAGTTGTTAGAGAGAGATTTGTTCCCGCAGGTCTCTCTGAGGATGCCCAGAAGATTCATTATAAAGTTGTTAAAATTCATAGAGAAGATTTTACTGGAAAGTTTTCAGGTATAGAAACAAACCAGGACAAAATGAGGAGGCTTCTTTGCGATAGCGATTCCTATTTTACCTCCTTGCGTAGGAGCTCAGACTTTCAATTAGAGCTTAAGCTTCGTCTTTAGCGTAAAGATCTTTTTTTGTAAGTAAAAATAAATCTCTTAAAAATAAAGGATTTTTGTCTGAAAAATCCAAATTTCGGCTCAGTGTGCATTCAATAGACTTTAGGGGTAACGTTTTTTTCAAGTTGGATTTAATTTTAATTCTTCGAAACAAGCCTTTACTACCTCCAAAACCCAGTTTAACATTAAAACTACCATGAATATTTCTGGACTTTCTGGTTTACACTCCAACTTTGTTCTGAAAAAATCTTTTTTCCTTCATTATGCTTAAATGATTTAATTATCTTCATTATAACCTAAGTGATTATAACTTTTAACCTAAGTGATATTAGTTGTTAATTTTAGAATTCTAAAAGCAGATTTCAATTTTATAAACCAAGACTTACCTGGAAAAACAGGAAGAGAAATACCTCCAACTCCATTTGACTGACTAAGCCAAATTATTTTATTTAATAATGGCTTTTTATTTAGATTGATAGCAATGAGTCTGAATGACGTCGTTTAGATGTCTGAGCACATGTAGTTAATTTCGTCATTAAAAAATTTATTGCGTATCTGCCATCATTATTTCATCTATGTTTGCATCAAAATTGATGTCATGTATAAAAAACATTCTTGATCATTTGTTTGCCTTAATATTTTAGGACTTACAAATCCAATGATCAGTGCATTTTTTTTGGTCATGATGACTAGGTTATCCTATTTTTAAAACCGTGTTAAAAACTCCGCACTTTATCTCAATAAAGTTTTAATGGTCCCTTTTAAAACATTTATTGAGATAAAGTGCTGAGACTTTATCTCAGGCGCTATATATATATATATATATATATATATATATATATATATATATATATATATATATATATATATATATATATATATATATATATATATATATATATATATTTTATTATATGAAAAGATTATGCGCATCATCCCTTAAGAAAGTATTAAACTCATTCATACTTTATAAAATTTATGCAGAGTTAAGTTTGAAAAAAAAATTTGAAGATTTTTTGCGTTTTTTTTTAGCATAAATTAAATTTTTTTAGCATAAATTAAATCTATGCACAAAAGAAAAATAAAACAAACCAATAACAAATGTAAACATTAAGCATAGATTTAAGCATATATACCATATTTTGTTTAACTTAGTTCTGAGGCTTCTAAATATACTCCATCAGCAACTTGCTGGAACTTTAACACTTTGCAAACTTTTCAGTCACTTTAATTATTATAATCTTAACAAAACACGACAGTTGCTGGGTCATAAAAAAAACACGACAGTTGCTGGGTCATAAAATAAAACACGACACGGTACTTCTCTAGAATCTATGATAGTCTGACATATTAACTACTAGTCGTAATTAATATGTCAGACTACCATATAGATTCTAGAGAAGTAGCAGCCTGGTTACAAAGCACAAAACATATCAGGTTAATCTTTCAAATGTTTATTTGGATTAACTGACAATCATAACTAATATTAATTAAGTTCTAGAAAGACAATGAAATGAAAATGAATGAATAAGAGCGACAATTCATTTCTGTAACAGTGAGTTGGACTTTGAACAATTAGAATGTCAGAAAATTCAGATTTTCGTTTAAAAAGCCTCAATTAGTAACTTAATCTTTAATTTATATTAAGTTGAAAGAGTACAAATTAAAATAAAATGTGATAAATGTATAAAGCGAGTTGAAGGCAAATCATAAATATGATAAACCAAGGTATTATAAAAACATTTCTTGAGTCAATTACAGGTATCACTTGTCCTTCCAAATAAAAACCAAGGATTCCGATCGATAAACAATTATTCATAGATGCTTTATGTATGAGATGCGGCTTGGCTCTGAAAAATGAAGCGTTTATGCTACTCAGTAGGAATATGTCTTTTTGGTCAACAACAATCCAAAAGCTATGATTTATCACAACTTTAATAATCCAAATTTGTATACCGCATACATAGAATTTTTTCGGACAAAGTTTGGACTACTGTCTGGGATTGCACTAAATTAAAAAATTTGCTTATTCAAAATCGTTTCAACGCTGTCTATAAAATTTTCCCGCCCATACAAAGCACCATTAATTAATTCTTTAATTAGAGAGATAAATTACCATGACGCAATAATGAGTATTAATTTCAAATAAGTACAAAAATCAGATAACAGGAAATTCTGTTTAAACTTTCATATTTCCTTTTTTGTAAGCTAAAATATTTTTTGTACTGCTTTTTTTGTACCCCCTCCTAAAGTTTTTTAAAACTTACGTCATCCCATGCCTTCACCTAAAACGAAGTAGAAGTGTATGTCAGTGGCGATTACTTCGGTTCCTATAACCGCTGCATGTTCAAATCCGTTGAATTTTCCATTAAAATATTTGCGGAGCTTCTTTTTCCGTTACTATTTACTATAGGGTAATGAACTTTCTTTTATGCAAGATATATTAAAAACAATGTTTATATCTTTCCAAGGAATCTATTGGTAACAATACAATAGGTAAACAAGCTTCCATTAATATTGAGTATGGGAAGCTCATAGTAAAAGAGCAATAGGAAATAAAATAGATTTTTTAGCAAATAAAGAAACGCCGTTTGTAAAAGATGAGCAAATGGCATTCGAAATGAAAATAACATCTTGCAGTTCTATATACACTTCTTAGATTACCGCGAACGTATCAATTACCAAGTTTACATCAGACGGAACAATGAGATAAATCCTTCCTCAATTCTAAAACGCTACCCCCGTACATTTTAATTGTCCTTTTTGATTGACGTATTGTTTCTTTTCGGCATTTTTAAAAAGACGAAGCTCTGTTGAGTTAATTTTATTTATATGGGACTTCTTAATTACTTTAGATTATAAAATGCAGTATTTAACAAGTAACGTTACTCTGTGCAGGTGGTAGCTAATGTCATTTTTTTGCAGAATGCTGCCTGAAAGTCATTTGAAATGATTTTAGCTGATAACTTATTCATAGCTGCAGTATTTAATGTAAGTTTTACTCTACTCGTGTTGACAAAAATATACAAACAACATGGCGCATAAGAGTCATGAAACTAACGGGAATATTAAGTAATTGATTCATAAACAGTCCTTTTTAAATTTGTTTAGATATTGTATGCATATAGGTGCTTCGGTGATAAAAGAATGCTCTCTCAAAATTACTGTGAAAACAAATACTCAACGGTATGCAGTAAACATTACGCTTTGATTTAACTTTTTATAATACAAGTATTATAAGATTGATTGAATTTGTATATACGTAGGTACCTAATACCTAAGTATGGCTATATACAAGCATGTAATTATTAGCTATAGTCCTTAAAGTATACAAAAAATGTAGTTATTGAATAAAAAATGTATAACTTTATCTTCACATAATTTGTTAGGGAATGAAGTTCAATTCTTTTTTATGGTCCGTTGAAAGACCATCTTTGCCAACAGCATATTTGTTTGGCACTATACATGCTCCTAAAGATTTAGTCTGGAAATATATTCCTAGCAATACGAAAGATGCTTTTCAAGAAGCAACACATGTATATACAGAAGTAGATTTGCATGATGAGAAAGTTATACATGCAATTAGAAAGTGCAGGCACCTTCCAAGAAACTTAACGATAAAAGATGTATTACCAGTTCAGTTGTTTACAAAATTTCAAAGAACAATGAAAAGCTTTGATCTTAAAAGAAAACGCTGGATAGCAAAGTTTTCTAGCTCAATATTTCAAGAATATTACTCATCAAATACATTCTCCTTGTACAATCAATACAAAAGATTAAAGCCAAGTTGGTTAATGACAACTATATTGCAACAGTGGAATAAGTTTTATGTGCGATCTCAGTTCTCTGAGACTGTAACATTAGATAGTTTTTTAATTCGTGAAGCCATTAAAAAGCGAACATACAGAGGTGGGATTGAGCTAGTTTCATCGCATTGTGATCCATTAAATAATCTCAAGACTGAACATGTAAGTAAATTGAGCTGAGCATGAATATAATTTGTTAAAAACATCTATAGTAAAATTTAATATTCTTCATAGTGAACAAACAAAGCATTTTCATTTCCCAGGTGAATCTTGCGCTAAACATCACCCTTCATGCCGAAGAACAAAGGATGCTTGGTAAATACATAAATAAAGAAAATGATATACGTTTACTTGCAAATCTCTACAGTTGTGGTAACCCATTAAAGACTGCAAAACTAGGAACTTTGTTTAAAAGCCTTGTAGATAAAAACACAAAAAAACAACTTGATGAAGTTGATAAGTATTTATCCAAAGAACTGGTTACAAAGAGAAACTACCAAATGGCTGATCGAATGAATGAATTATTCTCAAACAAATCACATCACTCATCAAAAATGTTTTTTGCTATTGGTGCAGGTATGAATTTAAAGTTTGCTTTTCTTTTTTTAAATCATAGAAAAATAATTTTGAAAATATTAGTTTCAGCTAAAAAAAAATTTTAATTCTTCTAAAAAAGAATAACACTAGAAATAATAACTAAAGTATGTGATTTTAATTCTCTTTTTTTTTTAAATTAAATTTTTCATTTATAGCTCATCTACTGGGGAAAAAATCTGTAGTAACTTTGTTAAGAGAAAAAGGCTACATTGTTCGGCATATCCATTCAGACGAAGTCATACAACCGTAAGTTTTAAAATCTATGAGTGGATTATTTGTATTTAAATGTCGAAAGGAAGAAAAATGGGATGCTTCCTCTGGCGCATGTTAAATAGCGCATTTGATAAAAAATAGCGTTTCCTTGGAAACATCGCTTTAATTTAATCCGACTACGACCTCCTGAACCATTCTCTTAAAATACCCCGTGGGATTAGTTTTCTGAATAAACATTCCTTGGGATTTCGAATTTATTTTACGATTTTTTTCATTATATTTGTTGTGGAATGAGGAAAATTTTAATTTTTGTATAGGGGACGACAGATAGAAAAAAGAGAGGAAGAAAGCTTAAAATCATGGGAGAACACTTTCAATAAATCTAGGTGTGTGAATTTTAAAAAAATATAGTTACTTATTTTGCTGAAATGATTTTTAAAAAAGTCCTGGTATTTTATCTACCATTAAAAAACCGTGGCTATTTTTTTTTCTTTGTCTTTTAAAATTCAGGCTTTCTCACTTTCCTGATGAAGTTAGCGAGGTTCAAAAGATTCCTCAAGTACTTATCTTTAAAACTGAAGTCAAGAAAACCTATGTCTACTATTACAAAAATGGGAGCCAAACAAATGTCATCCGCAACAATTTTGCCGTTGTATCTCTCTTACTCGTTATTCATACGTGGTTTTATCAAGATGGCTAGTTAAAACATTGTTTTATCAAGATGGCTAGTTAAAACATTGTTTTATCAAGATGGCTAGTTAAAACATTGTTTTTCCGAGTGATGATAGAAGAATTGAGTGGCAACTTTACCGAAACAGAAGTGCCATACTCCTGGACTTGGTTTGGAAAATGCTAAGCATTTTTCGGTTGTTGAAGGAATCCGAATCGCAAGTTTTCTTCGTTAAAAATTTGTTAAAAACCGAGTAGGGTTGAGAGTTTTTAACTTGAATGCTGGTCCATTTTGAAGCGATACCAGAAACATTCGTGCCAAACGGTGGAAATATAAACGATTAAAAGTCGGATTTCAGGGTGCTCTTTACCAAATACTTATAAACGATTACAAGTCGTATTTCAGGGTCTTTACCAAATACTTATAAATTATTTAAGAATTATTTATATTTATATATGCATGTATATGTCTCTATATATATTACATATTTTTATATTTATTAAAGCGGTTTTTAGAAGCCCTAAAATATATCTTAACTTGGTATCATTAAAATGACCCTTTGAATTTCAACGATCTTAAAGAACATCTCAATACTTTTGCTCTCGGTTCTAAAAAATGAAACGACTAATTATATTTTAACAATAGAAAAAAAAGATTTTTCCAAAGACATCACGATTAATTATTTTTAACACGTTTTTATCCTATGTTAAAAATAAAACATACAATTATAATTCTAAAAGCAGTAAACAGCTGCAAATCTTCCTAACTACATTTGATACCTGGAATTCAAAAAAAATTTAAGAACATTAGCAAATTAAAAAACACGGTATAAAAAAACAAGAAACCAAAACAATTTTTAAAAAATCAATTGAAGTCACCGAACCAATTTGACCTTACTAATAGAAGTTAAGCTTTAAAAAATTGCCAAATAGGTAGGTTAAAATGCAATCAAAAAAAGAAAAAGAAAAAAAAATGAAATGAATAAAAAATAGAAAAAGGAAAACGAGATTATTTCATAAATTGAAATAACGCACATCATGCGAAACCTAATTATTAGGAATTATAGAGGAATATATTTCGACCGAGTCACATTTTCTCAATCACATAGTCGTCATTTAGTGATTAAGAACCGAACTCTATTGTACTTTCGTCGATGGGTTTGTATTCGTAAGATCCCTTACCGTCCATGTACAATACATACTAAAAAAAGTTAATTTTTATTGAGCTAATGATCTCATTCAAAATAACTATTTCAAGTTATTTGATTCAAAACCTTTGTCATACCTCGTGATATTTCCAGAGTGATTTGCGATGAGAAACGGTGAACAAAGTAATCCCCACCTAAAAAATGAAAATATAAAAAAATATAAAAATAATCAAAAAACATGCTCGTTACCTTCACGTTTTCATACAGATTTTGAGGATACTCACCTCCCTACAGTGCGTGTACATGTAACCTTCCACATCCACGCTCACAGCGCTCGTACATTCGTCCAAGATAGCGAACTGCGGCGCGTGGTAAAACAATCGCGCCATCTACATCAGTATAGTATAATGAAAAATTGACATGGTAACTTAGCATCAATCAGAAGTAATTCAAGAGTTTTAAAAAAATATACTAGGATTTAAAAAATGAGCAAGGCCTATAAATACAAATAATAGTTTTTCCATGACTTTTACATAAATCGACCAAAGAAAAAGAATGACTTACAGCTATTCTTTGTTTCTCTCCCCCGCTGAGTACATCAATCCAATCTTGGACGCTATCCCATCCTCCTTCACGTTCAAGAATGTAACCCAAATGGACCTAAGGTAAACTGAATAGCTAAATGCGCTGAGAAAGTTTATGAAAACCCTTTACAAACTTTTAAGAACTTTATCACATAAAAGAAAACGAGTCTCATCAAAATAACATGTTATACACCCACAAATAAAAACACCAGCCTTAACATGTTATACACCCACAAATAAAAACACCAACCTTATCCAGCATATTTTGGAGGTCGGTATCTTTTATTCCTTTACGTCTCATGTGACCGATGGAATCTGGGTAAATAATCTGGTCTCTTAACGTTCCAATTGTCATGTAGGGTCGTTGAGGAACGTAAAAAAGTTTACCAGCATGCGGTTTTGTAACCGAACCACCGTAGGCTGGCCACAGCTGTAAAACAATAACATTTCGCAGTAATACTAATATTCTAGAATATAGAAAAAGCGCAACGCTCGCAGCCAACTCACCTCGCCGAGAACTCTAAATAAAGATGATTTTCCACAACCATTCGGTCCACAAACTAAGACATTGCGACCTGCAACAACTTCAAACGATATTTCTTTTAACAAAACGTCTCCATTTGGTGTCACTAAAGGAACTTTTTCGAAACGAATGACATGATCCTTCTCAACAATCCGAGCTTCTTGAGTCATATCAATTTTAATTCTTTCTATACTTTCTTCGTCTTGATTATTTTCTCGATTGTCTATAAAAAGTATAATATTAAGACTAAATTTTTTATTTAGTTACATCATGCTGGGCAAAGTAACTTAAAGCTGCGAGTTAACGCAATTTAACTAAATGCTTTAGATACGCAATATCGCTTAAGGAAGCTTTAAAGAAAAGAGAAAAAAAAAGTATCGTGAAAATTGATATAACATAATAATAATAGTTGGATGAAAATATGTTCAACTGCGTACATGAAAATTTATTTACAGCGAGTGTTAAAATGAACCATTTTTTATTTTTTATTTCGGTGCATCAGTATTATTCATATATGCAACGTTGAACTAATTTAGGTATCAGTCCAAAAGTATTTACAAATATGCAGACTACTTATAAGAATAAGTATTCATAACGATGATTATTCATGAGAATTAGTATTATAGCGTCGAACCTTCATGGGATGAAAACAAATATATTTGTTCACTTAAATTTTTTTCTATGGGACTTAAAAAATGCAAATAGAATGTTCTTATTTTTGAAAACCTGTTTTAACTTGAGTTCGAACATAATGATTTCGCTTTACATCATCAAGAACATCCATAAGTAGTATCACTCTTGAAGTATATCTAGAAAGAGAACTCATACATTATTCTAACTCTTCTGTCATAACTTGAACTGACTTTTAGCGAAACGCATTCTCTAACAATAACTTTCAAAAAGCAGAACAACTCTAAAAAATTCTCTATAATCCTTTTAAAAATCAAGGTTTCTTTTAAAAAACCAACAAAAAAACAAAACAATCATTATAAAAAACAAACAGCGTTACTGCTAAAAAAAAAAAAAGGTAAAGATTACAGATACCCAGATAACTTTGTCAACTCTCTGCCGGCTAACGATAGTCTACCAAGTGCTTCAGCCATTCTCAAAACAATCCTCCCAGTGGCATAATATTCCTATAACAGATAAAAATATAACAAATATTTTAAATGTAAATTTCAAGATAACAATAGCCACTATTGTCGATATAACAATAGCCGCTATTGTTAAAGACAAAGTTTGAGTAGTCTAACAAAGTCTGAGTAGTATATCTAACAAAATATCTAATTATGGGTTTCAAGATGATTCCTCTGGTTTTCAGGTTTCAGGATGATTCCTCTGGTTTTCAGGTTTCAGGATGATAACAAATACGGCACACTACCTCCATTATCTCAAAACTCTTCATTTGTTTGTGTCGTTCATTATTTGAAAAGAAGCTGATTGCCATTGAAGCAAACCCAACAATTGTTGCAAGATCTGAATTAACGTCATAATCAAAAAATTTAATTTTAAACAACTTGTTATGAAAATTGCTGAAATTAAAAGCAAAATTTGTTCAGCAGAGAAAAAAATATTCATAATTTTTTTGTTTGAGCTTTAAATTGGACTCGATTTTCCAAACATAAAAAGCATCAAGTTTTCACAAAATCACTAACAAGTTATTCAATTAAAAAAATAGTTAACAAACATTATTTAAAACAAACTTACATTTAGCAATAATATCATCCACAATTCCAATTGAAAACTTGAAGTTCAATATATCTTGAAGATTTCTCACCTTGTTAAATAAATAATACTTGCTAAAGAAATCTTTTTAACAATTTAAATATAAATGTATACATTTACATATATATATGTTTTTACATGGTAAAAAAAAAATAATAATAAAATATTGTATTTTACCACTTTATCAAATGATTCGCGCATGGTTTTTTTTTCTCGATCCTGGCCTTGGTAAAACGCAATCTCTTCACTAAACATAAATTTAAAACAAAAATTATTAAAGAAATTTTTTAAAGAAATGCAAATAAATTTAAAATGAAAATACCAGTTAGTAATAAGTCTTGAGTTAACGTATCGAAACTCCCCCTCTAACTTTTGCTCCTCTGCAGTCATTCTACTAACTGGTTTGCGAAGTCTAAACAGAAAAACTTATGGCTATCTAAACAACAACATTACTACTAAATAATCATAACAATAATTTTAAAAACTTTAAACTTGAAAAAAATAATAACATTAACTTTAACTTTAAATGGGAAACAAAAAAGTGAAAAAATATTAACTTAATACTTAAGTAACTGAAAACCTGCTAAAATTTTATATTTAAAAAAACCTGGTAAGGAATAAGCCTGAGACCATCAAATAACCAATCATTGCAAGGGGAGTCTAAAAATAGAGCCCAGCTAAGACAAGAAAGAGAACATTTTGAATTTTAAAATGAAAATAATAAAGATGTAGCAAGTGAGATCTTTAGAGCTTAAAATAACTGCATACTTCAAAATCCCATAAAGAAAAAGAACCAAAAACAAAAGATGACATATATAATACATTTTAGTCTTATTTGCTTTTAGCTAATTTATGATACCTTAAACCCAGCAGTGGAAACAAGTGTTTTTACATATAAAAATATATCCAGAAGAGGCTGAAACACAAAAGATAAAAAATCTTTTAATAGATTTTTAAAATGAAATTTATTAAAATTTATGTTTTTTTGGGAAGTTAAAATTTTAGATTTTCGTCAAAATTAAATTCAACAAAAAGCAGGTTGAAAAAGCAGGATGAAAACCTCTCTTTACCTTTGTGACATTTGAATAAAGTTCCACAATGGAATCACAAAACTTCTCTAAATCCTAAAAATAAAGTTAATTTTTATTTGTGCACAAACAAATATTCATACAAATAAAATCAACGAGCAATATTCATCACCATTCTCATCCTCTTTTTAACCAATCAAATCATCTATAATAATCATCTATAGTGTTTGTGAAAAATTACATTAAACTTACTTGTGTCAATAGTTGGTCAGGATTGGAAATTCTACCATCCAAATTGTTCACTTTATAGTAAGTCATACCACTATAATTAAAATAATTAAAATAATTAATAGGGCTCCATTTTGAAGACAAAAACATCTTAAAAAGTCTTTGTATACCAAGTCTTTGTACCAGTGAAAAGTGTTCCATGTTATAAGAAATACTAAACTTTATATTATAGTTTACACTCAAAGCCGCCTCTTACCTTAAAGTGAAGGTTCTTGAAACTCATTTTTAAAAAATTTAAAAAAATGAATTTTAAGAACCTTAACTTCAATAGATTCATTGAACTTATTTAAAATTTCAATAAAGTAGCAGCAAAAAAGTATTCATACTCTAAGTAGTGATCTTGCATCTTCAAAGTTAATCTGGTCCTCAAATTTAACTTCAATGCACTGATGCCATACTAGATAATAACAAACAACTTCCAATTTAAAGGAGATTTTATCTGAGAAGCACCAAAATTAGTTCCTTATGACTGATCATCCTTTGATCATTACATTCATCCTTAGTACATTCTCCATCAACATGATTAAACCTGCTCCCATCTATCTGGAAATTTCTCTTCTTAATTTATAATATTAACTAACATATGATCAAAATTATGTCAAAATTATTTGCTTAATTAACTCTTGTTTTTATTTCTAAAGTAAGAAATGTTTGGCTTATTTTTGCCCAGTTTTCCCATTAAACTATCAAATATATTTCATAGACTAAAATATGAAATTCATCCCACAAATGTTGTGGTAAAATGGGTAGATTTGCAAATTTAATGCAAATTTATCAAAAAGGATTTATCAATACAATTACTAGGGCACAAGTTTTTTTGTAAAAAATAATTTAGTTTATTTATAAATTAAAATGTATTTGTTAAATTTAGATTTAAAAAAAAACCTTTTACCTTTAAGAACTGATTTACAATAGCAATCTAAAGGGAAAAAAAGAATAAGATAAATATTCACATTCCAGTTGGCTTTGTTTTTCTTTTAAAACCAATTACAACTGGTTAGTTCATCTAGATAAAAATGATTACAAAAATCCCACTCTTACCATAGGCATAGCTGTTGCAAACTGACCAATATTCTCCTTAAAAGCTTTACTGTCTTTTGATATAATTGTTCTAAAAATAAAACTCATTTATGATGGAAATCATCAGTGTACAAGTTTATAATCAATAAAAAAATTTAAATATAAATAATATATATAAAATGGCTTACAAAAACAAACATGGTGTAAAAGCTTAATTAATTGTACTGTAAACAACTAAAACTTACCATTGATAAAGAGCACTATAAAACTGTTTTTATTTTCACTGCAAAGTCAAATAAGCACTCTCATATCATTAAATGTGTAATAATTTATCTCTTGTATAATTTATCTCTTGTAATAATTTATCTCTTGTATATGATTTATTTTTTATCTATAATGTTTTATTTCTTGTAAATAATGATTTATCTCTTGTGTATTTCTCTTGTGTACTGGTTTATTATTCCCTGTAATGTTAAGATAAACAGCTTTCTCCCTTTTGCATTTGAATTAAACATTTATAATTGTAATATGATAAATTTCATGAAAGCACTAAATACAAACTAACATGTACTGTCTTACCTAAAAAAGTATATACTTTTAAAAATTACCAGCTTACCGCTCTATTAGTGTTGTCATTGAAATCATCCAAACATCACAATATGTCCTTGATATCAATGATAATGCAATTAACAACATGTAACCAGTCTTAAGTAGTAAAATACAATATTAAAACAAATGTTTAAAAATTTTCCCACACATAAAATCAATGAGCAATAAAAAATTAAAATGCATATAGTGACTAATAATATGCAAGACTTAAAATTGATAACTATTACTTATTACAAAAAATCTTATGTGGTTGTTAGGAGAAACCAATGAGTTTATTTCATACTTCTTTTGAAAAAGGACCAGTTATGAGAATTTTAACAATCCTTGTCAACTGCCTAAAAATATAAAAACATATATTAATATATTATACATATAACATAAGAATGATATTAGTTAAAAACTTTTTGAAATAAAAATTTTACCAAATAAAGTTTGAATCTACAACTGCATTGTTTTTTTGGTTCTAAAAAATATATAATCATTTATTATGCAACACATTTATATAGCAACGTACTATTATATAAACCAAAAAATATTTAGAATAAGTGATAAGAATCTTTATTTTTGTATATGTTAAACTACAGATAAAAAGTAGCCCCCCTGGTAAATTAAACTGGTAAACTAAATCCTGGTAAACTGGTGACTTAAATCCACACTTACCTCTAATGGTAACTTTAAATTTGAATGACTTTTTTTTCTAAAAAAAATAAAAATACATATTTGAATAAAATATGTTCAAATGTGAAAAGAGCAGCTGATAAACAATGTACACATCTAGAGATGGCAAAGAACCTGAATCCATTGAGAACAATTTGAAGTAGAATCCTACTTATTTTAAAGAATGGAACTAAACTTGATGTGTTTGTTAAAAAAGATTTGACAACACAACCAAGTCAACCAATTAAACTATAAAATTTAAATTCTTTTCAGTTAAAAGTTTTAATATTTAAGACTTTAGCATAGATGATCACTGTTGCAATATTATGATTGACAAGTCATATCAAACTTTACATAATATCCAACTTTGTTTTAGTAAATGTATGAGTTCAATAGCAAGTTTAAAAATATTTTTAGTAGTAGGGAAACAGTTAAAAGAACTTTAGATAAAAAGGTATTGGTTCATATAAAGCAGCTAGAAAGCCATTTGTCAAAGTCACCGATAGGCTCAAAAGCTAAAAATTATATAGACTTCACTGGACTATAGAAGATTGGAGCAAATTCATTTTCAGCAATGAATCAAATTTTGAGGTCTTTAATTGAAAATCAAGAGTTATGTTAAAAAGATTGAGTTCTGAATGATATTTGGACCAATTCATATTTTAGTTAATGAATTTTCTAAAGAAAAAAAGTCTAAACAAAATCTTTTCTGGGAGAATTATCAAAAACTGAAATGTGTTTGTTACTGATAATGGATCTTATCTAAAGAAATGATGACTTAAGTTGCACATGTATAAAAAGTTGGTTGTTGACAATCCAATGGAAACATGAATCAGCTATTGTCTGTGTGATTATAATAAACATTTATAGGGAGGTTGTATGATATAGTAAACATTTTTACACTTTTAATGCACCATATTTACACCTTTAATGCAACAGCCTTTGCACAGTATACTATCATGGCGATTCTTGAGAAGTGAAGCAAAATAAAAAAACAGACCATTATTATCCATTTCATCAAATTGCTACAATGCTTTTGAATTGAATTGTGTCCAGCATTTGTATTCTACTACTTAAGTCAAAAGAAAATGTGAAGAAGTTTAAATTGAAACTAAATGTGTAGTTCCTGTTCATGAGTAGTTGATGCTTTTAAGTCAACATGGTACCAAATAAAAGGTAAACAAAGAAATAAGATGGATAGTAATTGCTTTAAATTACGAACTTAGCACAAATAATAGAGAAATAGGAAAAGGATTAGGTGGATCTGAAATATTCTATAAAAAGATATAAAGAAGTTAAAATAAAATGATAAATGTAAGGGTTAATAGTATTAAAATCAAGAATCAGCGCAACCCTACATGGAATGCAAGATTGCCTGATCTGACCCAATAGAAAGTATTTGAAGAAAATCAGCATAGTAAGGTCAGTCCTATTAGGGCCAAGTAAAAACAGAAGCTAAATTGCAGTTATTGTACCCTTTTGACTAGCCTTTTAAATAGGAAAGAACAAAATTTTGCTTTAATAAAAACTTCCAAAGAACTTTTCATAAGTGAAGAACTTGCTAACAATGGTTTAAAGAAAGAATCTTTCTCTATGATAAACTTCAACCCATACTCATCATCTTGTTTGAACTTAGCTGCTTTAGTAAAAGTTTATAATATCTTAATAATTAGCATCACTGAATAAATTACACTTATTTAACAGATTACTGTTGCAGATTGTATTAACAATCAAAATAATAAATCTTTACCAAAGTCATTAACATAAAATTACGTCAATAAATACTGAGACTAATTGTAATTAGTAAAGATTAAAAAGTTCTATTTAAATTTTGACCATTAGTTATTCATCACAGTTCAAGAACTTTTATTTTTTAATTTATTTTTTTTAAAATTGTCTTGTATTTTTAGTGATAATTACTTCTGCCCCCCCCCCCCCCCCCACATACACACATTCTTCAAATAACATAAACACACCAAGCCTGCAGATAAAAGGGAGAAAACCTCTGCTATAACATAAAATAAAACTATGTGCTTGCAAGAAAAAATATAAATTTTTTATTTCCATACAGATATAAATATAATTATACAAACTTGAAATTAAAAAATTTATACAAATATAATTACACAAACTTGAATTTATAAAGTCTTCATATGAATATGCAAAACCAGTATAGCTATACTAATTTATCTAACTTTAGACTTTAAAATGAGCTAAATGTCAATACTGCAGTACCTGTAAAATGCTATATCAAATGATCTCTAAAACATTTATAACTAAGCTCAAGGTTTTCAAGACCAAGGACAAAGACTGCAAAAACTGGTATTTTGAATAAAACTGCTTATTGCCATCTCTGGCAATAAGCAGTTTTGTTCAGAATATTTAGTATATAATCAATACAAATTCAACACTGGACATTTATTATATTGAAATTTTTTTCTTTTTTTAATTTTGTAGAAATTTACATAAAATTTCAACAATAACAGAAAATAATACCCTTGAGGTTGCCTCTTGTTCCATGTATATGCACGGAGGGCAGCAGTTAGGGATATGGCAACTGAAGTAGCCATCATAAGATTTTTACGACTAGCATTATTTTCAAATAACAACTTGCTCCAGCTGGGTGCCATTTTTGTTGATTTAACTAAATTATACTTTTATAATAAAAGGTATTTGTGCTTACGTGCTTGTGCTATGTTACATGTAATTCTTCAAAAATTTTAAAAAGCTCTTTAACATAAATAATTCTAATTTTAAAGATGTTTGATATATGGTATCTTCAAAACTTGCGCAAGATAAACATACTTTAACAACTTTTTTAACGTAAAAACCATGCTATTAATGTATTGCTTTTGTCAGCAAAAAGATCATTAACTTATTATTTTCAAAATGGCGAATATTAGGGTTTTTAGTGGGATTTTTTACAACTTTGACTTCGAATTAGAGCACTTTCCGTTGATTTTCAGGCCTATGTTTTTATATTTTTCTGAATCAGCATAAAATTCTCTATCATAATCAATCATAAAAAAAAAGGGGGGAGAAACTGCAGTAGCGCCAAGTTTTTTTGGTTAGCTTTTATTTCTGCATATATTTTTAATTATATTTCTGCATATATTTTTAATTACATTTCTTCATCTTTTTTCGTAAAAGTTACTTCTTACGAATTTCTTTTTAAATGTTTATGACTTAGTTAAATAATCGTTAGTTAAATAAAACGCACTTTCAAAAATCAGCGGAATACCAATCCAGCATGCGGACTTTAAAGGATTACTACATTACCTCTTTGTTTGGAGATAACATTTATTCTTAAAACATCAAATAACAAGAAATGAATTTTAAAGCCTAAGGAGTATTTAAATTCTGATTTATTATTTTTTTTTTTTGCGTTGTATCTCTTTTTTTGTTACAAAAGCTACCATTTAATTAAAAATGAAAAAAGCTTATTAATGTCGCTGAAAATTATTAGGCTTTGTAGAAACTATTAAAGTAGGTTACGAGTAATTACTTCCTTTAGAAATATGCGTATCAAAGGAAATGAATTAAATTTTGTTTAATGACATTACTGATTTACAAACTTTACCAACAAAAAAAAAAAATAGATATACAAAAACTACACAATTGACATAAAAAAGTAGAATACATTTTATGTATTTTATGTCAATTGGGTAATTTTTACACAATTAACTCAAAATGTATTCAACTTTTTATACATTTAATTTTTATACGTTTAATTGAATTTTACTCATGTGGAATAGGATACGTCATACTAAAAAAAATTTTGAAAATGCCATTTCGGGAGTGATTTTATTATGGGTGGGGTGAGTTTAGCAATAGTAAACCAAAAAAAAAATTAAAAAAACTTTTTTTTTTTGTATAAAAATCAACTTGAAAAATTTAAAAAAACGATAAAAGCTACATCTTTACGACAAAAAGCTAACAAACTTTACTAATGTGTTTTCACTTTTTAATTATCAAACTAAGCCAAATGGATCGATGAAAATTCTCCATGTAAGGAGGTTAAAAGTTGTTCTGCAGGAGTTCACATTTAATGCATTTGTTCTAAAGATATTAAGGTGCCATAACTTGATTTCAAAGAGATCTGAGCTATAAAACAGAAAGACAAGTTAAAGATCCTATTCTAATTTAGAATAAAGATTCAATTACTAAAGCGTTTTGTCGAAGAATAGATAAGCAAGATAACATAAGTATTACTTCTGAACCAGATGGAAGCTGTTTGACCCATTACACACCTTCAAAGGGTCTAAACAAACAAGTTAAAAAAGATGCAATTGGGCTTTTATAACTGAATGGTTCCAAGAGGAATTGATCAAAATATTATTGTGATTGAATCAGATTCCTCAAGTTCAATGACTGGGTCTGGTAAAGATGGCGGAGTGTTACCTCATCTGGTGAAGCTCATTGGATGAAGATGTTCAATTTGCATGTTGCATACAAATGAGCTACCTACAAGACGTCTGATTGTAAATCTTGATGGGCTTAGAAACTCCAAGGATGAATTTAAAGGGCTTCTAGGCAAACTATAATCAAAAGTAAGACAGATTGAATCTCTGATTAAAATTCCGGATGACATTTTAAAGTCTATGTTAACCAACGCTTTACTAAGCTACAAGTCAGTTTTTTGTCTTGAATCAGGTATCTAGAATCCTTCACTTGTCAACAGAAAATGTGGAACTTTTTGCTATAGCAGGTGGCTCACAACTGGTCAGGCAATCCTTTGGCTTTACAATAGTGAACATGGCTTGGATAGTGATATTTTAAAAAATTTAAAAGTTCTTTCTCAGCTTGTGGCTCCCCAGTGGGGACCCGATGTCAAACCGACGTCGGGTTTACGTTGGGTTTTCATCGGCGATGTCAACCGACTTATTACAACGTTATAACATCGCGATAACGACGTCAAAACGAAGTTGTCTTACCAAAGTTGTTCTGACATCGTGCGATGTCTTTTGACATAAATACGAAGTAAATCGATGGCTCCGCGCAAAATCGGACTATCTGCAATCTCCGCGGAAAACAAATTTGGCATATCTGCAATCTCCGCCAAAAACAAAATTGGCATATCTGCAATCTCCGCGTAAAACAAAATTGGACTATCTGCATTTTTGCCAGATACATTTTTGGACTATCTGCGTTTCTCGGGTGCATAAATTTTTGGTGGTGTTTCTTTAAATATTTGAAGTTTTTTATAAAATTCTACAATTTTTTAAATAGCGATTATTTAAACATTTATATATATACATTTATATATATATATATATATATATATATATATATATATATATATATATATATATATATATATATATATATATAAACTATGTTAGTGTATTCTATAGATAGAGTGCTCAATGGTCTTAAAGAGCAGAGCAGTAATAATTTTTTCTTCCACAACTTGTTTCACCATCAATAAGTAATCAGGAAGGTTAACAAATTAATCATTAGTTAACATGTTATATATTAACCTTATATATTTATAAACTTATCTTTCACCATCACTAGGTTCATCAGACTTCCTGATGAACCTACTGATGGTAAAACAAGCTGTCAAAGAAAAAATTAGATAAGTATTTTTGCTAATTTATATATATATATATATATATATATATATATATATATATATATATATATATATATATATATATACACATATCACAATAATTTTGTGTATATATAAATATATGTATGTATATATATATATACTATACGTGTATATATAAATATATGTATGTATATATATATGTATGTATACATATATTTATATATACATATATATATAAATATATATATATATATGTATACATATATTTATATATACACGTATATACACACACACACACACACACACACACACACACATATATATATATATATAAATATATATATATATTGTAACCTTGATCGTAACTAACAAAATTATTGTTATTAAGCTATTTTTGTTCATTAAGCAATCAAACTATGTGGAGTTTTCTTTGTTGTCTACTTAAAACCATTCTTTTTTGGAGATGCCACTTAACTGAACACAAATTAGTTAAAAACTCATGCCTGAGTATTAAACATTATGGTTTCCAACTTTTCTTAAACTTGGTTTATCAATAATTAGGATCAAAATCAAACTGAACCTAAGGTTCAGTTGGATTTGAGCTCTAAACCATTAAACATTGGTTTAATCAGATATCACCTCAACTGCAGTGATGATCAAACAATTTTGGTCCAATTATATTTGATAATTTTTACATATCCAAGACTTTGGGATGTAATGATATATAAAAAAGGGTTGTAATTTTTTTACTATGATAGTAATAACTATGATACAATCAAAAATAGCTGTATTTTTTCTATAAAAGAATAATTACAAAATAACAAAAAACTGCTGTTTTAAATAAACATATCCTTAACTTGCACATTGATCTGAATATCAGGCTTTTATTACTTTTACAGTATACCCAATATAATAAATTATCACATTTGTAATAGACAATATTAATTACTTGAATTTAAATTATAGTCACATTTAGGTAACTTTTAACTTTAGAAATTATAATTTAACATACAAACACAACTTATCTAAAAACATCTATAATTTTGTAGTCCTAACATATTTTTAAGATCTAACATATTTTATTTGACGATAGCAATAATACACTTGAATTAATTAATTTTGTAAGCTAAACAAACCAACTTGTTATTTTCACATTTAACCAAAACATGACTGACTGCTATATGTTATATAGTATACCTATATAATATAGATAACACAGTAACACTACTTTTTTTTTTCCTGTTGAAAATAGACAAACTTGAAAAACACCAAACAATGTTTCGAATAAGCCTCGTAAAACTGTAAAACGTTTTCTTAATCCAGCAGCATTTTAATTTCAAATTAAATTTGAATATATAAAATTGGTTTTGCGATCAGCTACACTTTGATCAATTCATGATGTGTATACGCTTACTAAGTTCAGACTTGAGATTAAAGTAGATGCAGACTGTTCTTATTTTAGCTGCTAAAATGATGTTCTAAAAATATTGTAAATTTTTCATTTGCATTAACATACCGTATGCCATAACTATTTAAAATAATTACTTCTAAACAAAATCAAATGTGGTAAGTGAAACTTTGTGTTAAAACTTAAACAGATTTATATCTCAGGAATAGATGGAAAATAATGCAATTACTGTCTTCTTATTAACAACTTATTTCGTGAGATCTGCCATTTGTAGTGAAATCACATTTTGACAAGGCGCATAATTTCATGCAATAAAAACTTTGAACGCCCGGAGAATGCAGATAGTTCAAAAATAAAGCTGGCGGAAAATACAGATAGTCCAATTTTGTTTTACGCGGAGATTAGTGTTCGGCAAAATCAAATATACGTCAAACCTTTAAAGATTTGAATTTGAACTGTTCTTTGAGGGGATAGATTTGAATTTGATTTGACAAATATCTAGAGGATTTGGATTTGATTTTCAAATATTCACTTTGTTCTCAATTTTTGCGTTTGAAAAAAAAACGATGTCCCTACAAGATGGAACTCAACAGCTGATATGCTTAAACGAGCAATGGAATTAAAAGTTGGTTTCATTGCGTATTTTTGCGATTTTGACTCAACTGCAAACAATCCAGACTGTTGTCTATCAATTTCAGCAGATGTTTGGAACAGGTTTGAAACAGTTGTTTTGTATCTTGAACCATTCAAGGAATTTACCCAGCTCATTAGTGGTGATTCATATTCCACATTGTCTTTGGTGGTTCCTCTCTTCAATATTCTTTTGGATCACATTACTGAATGGATGACCACAAAAACCAACCCTGAAGATAATCTACACCGCTCTACAGTTGCAGCGCTCGCAAAAATGTCAAAATATTATAATTTGACTAGTGACTGCTTTACTATCTGCACTGTCCTGGACCCAAGATTTGGTATTGAATATTACAAAAATGATAAGGGCGCAAACAGCGAGTCGTATACAAAGATTATGGACACAGTCAATTGTGAATATCAAATCAATTATGCCCCAAGCAATGGTACAACTGCTACAAGCATTCAAAACGTTTCAAAATATACCCCGTTCAAATCGCGTGTTTCATCAAACCCATGTAATGAGTTTGAAAACTATTGTAATGATACAAGTAAGATAGATGGCGGCAATAATAGCAACATATTACTTTGGTGGAAATCTCGATCTGACAAATATCCAAACCTATCCAGAATGGCCAGAGATTACCTGGCCATTCCTGCTACATCTGTATCATCAGAAAGGCTCTTCTCATTAGGAAAAAATCTTATTACTGACAAAAGAAATCTTCTCTCTGCAGATATCATTCAAGCTTGCCAGTGCTTGAAGTCTTGGTTGGATTAAAAAGAATAAAAGAAGCTGTAATGTGTGAGAAATAGTAACAAATGCTGCAATATGAATAAAATTTATAGATTCAGATAACTAAAATTAATAAATGAAATAAGTTAAATAACGTTCAAATATACATCAAATCTTGGAAAGATTTGAATTTGATCTAAATTCAAAATAGGAAGATTTGAATTTGGCCATTTCAAACATTTGAGGCATATTTGATCAAACTATTTGAATTTGTGCCGAACACTAGCGGAGATTGCAGATATGCCAATTTTGTTTTTGGCGGAGATAGCAGATAGTCCGATTTTGCGCGGAGCCATCGAAATTGTAATTTAAAAAAATACGAAGTATTTGTTGATAAATAAAATTGGCCGTGGATAGTGCCGAAAGTCGGCACTCTAACGAAATTTGCTTATAGTGCCGGAAGCCCGTTTATTGGTTGAAAATGTCACGTGTCAAAACAAATTTCGATTTCATATATTTTAAATTCAAATTGTTGGGAAAATATTTGAACTATATATTTGAAAAATTTCATTTCATTCATACTTAAAAGATGTCAACTAGTTTTGCATGCAAAAATACATTTTTATCATTTGAAGATTTAAAATCAGTTGTTAAGAAATATGAAGATTCTCATTTTGTGGAGTTGTGGGTTCGTGACGCCAAAACAATTGAAGCTGCTAGAAAAACCATTCAACAAAAGCTGCTATAATAGCTCCACAAATATATATTCATCCACCACCTTCTGATGCTTTAAAAATTAAGAAGAATGGGCACTCTTTCTTATAAGTTCTATAATAAAGATGTTCAAAATCGGTTATTTTTTCATGAAATAAAATGCTATCCTTTGATGAAATAAGGCATTTAAATTAGAACATTGTTTATTTCCTATGCATAAATAAGTTATCAATTTATTTTCTTAAACCTTTATTTATAATAAATTCTTCATTAATAATAATAAAGTTATAAAATAAAAAAAGTGCTAACAAAGTTTGACTTTTTCCATTGACTTTATTTGTAAATTTCCTTCCACCATGTATACAACAATACTTTATATAATAATACTTTATCTGTGGAGCTATTATAGCAGCTTTTCTTGGAATGGTTTTTCTATCAGCTTCAAATCTGTGGAGCTGATTTTAAATCTTCAAATGATAAAAATGTATCTATGCATGCAAAACTAGTTGACAGTATGAATGAAATGAAATTTTTCAAATATATAAAGGTAGAATTCCCTTAAAAATACATACCCCCTTAAACACTACACGTGTAAACTTCCAGCTCTGGGTTCCACTAATGTCAATGAGATTATTAAACAATGATTTAATCAGATCTCTAAACATACTAGATGACAAATTAATTAAAAATTTACCTCTTTTACAATTTTTAAATTCTCAAAAAGAGAATGCAAATCAAATTTTTAGGGTTAAAAATGCTTCAATTTTATGCATTATGACCTCCTGTTTTTTAAAAATTTAATTTTAAGTTTGCAATTATCATATTTCTAGGTAATGTTAGACTTGTTCTAATCCACCAATGTAATATTTAATAATTTACAAACTCTTAAAGATGTTTATTTTGTATTTTTTTTGCAGTGCTATGGAAGTAGTTTTTAAGGGGTCACTAGTTTTAAAATAGGAAATCAAGCTTTTAACACAACAACAATGTATATTTTGAATAATAGGAAATATGAAAAATGATAAGAAAAGTATAGATTTAATACAGTTTAATAAAAAAAAAGTATAGATTTAAGTACAGCTTTAATAACAGCAATAAATATTTTTTGAATAACATAAAATGACAAAAAAAAATATGAATACCATAAAATATTCTGAAAAAGAGACATGCAATAAACAAACATTTCATCTAAAAAAACATCTCTGAGTCAAATAATTGAGGCTTCTCTCAATGAATGATTTTGACATTTCATACATTGATTTCAAATATTCAGCTGAACCATACCTTCCTTTTGTTTGGGCGACTTTAGATTGTGATCTTGGAGTTGTTGCCAAGGGTCCGTCTTTTGAGGTTACACTTGTTTTCTTAGGAGTAGAAGATTGTAGATTAACATCATCAGTTTTTTCAATAAGGAGAGCTGCTTGTTCAAATTTATCCTGTTGCATATCATCAACATTAAGACCATTCTTACTTATACCAACTCTCTTGGCGGCTGCTACAATATTGGCAGTGGATACCCAATTGTTCCACATTATTTCTGGGATATTCATGAACCTTTCTCAATTTATTTTCTGGAAAGAGGAAAAGAGCTCATCTCGCTAGTTATTATAATATCGATGGAGCTGTTGATTTGGTGCTTGGTCTAGTAGCTGTGTGACTCCAGAAGCATCATGCAGAGACACAAATAAATTGATTTGCTTTTCACACAAAAAATGAGGAACTTTAAAGTCAAACCGCAACGAATGACCATCTGATAGAAGCACAACTGGTCTGCTTTTTCATTTTCTGTGCACCAATCTACTGCCTCTGATATTTGATTTTCTTTAGCTCTTATGTCCTCTCAGTAAACCGTTGCTTCAGCTCGGGTTTCTTGCTTTGTTTTTGTTCTACTTCTTTTTCTACCAGCAGAAATCTTAAAAATTAACTGCGGTTTTCCCATACTATTATTTTATTTAAACACTAAAAATAAAGAATATACATACTTAATTAGAGATTATGAACACAAAATGAACAGAAAGGTACCACTTATAGCAATTTTACCATTTTTTAGTTAAAGAAAATCAGTATAAACATTCTCTCCATTCCTGGCTATTCTAAGTAAGCTTGTGGAGGCATATTTTACCTAATATAGTATTTAAGGGGGAAATTGTGTAGTTTTTAAGAGACTTTACTAGCTAAAATGCTTTTTTTTGTTAGACTTAGTTAGCAAGCCTCCTTATATATCATACTACACTGACTTCAGATACAATAAGAAAAAAAATTTAGAACTTTCAGAAATTTTTCATCCATATAAATACAATTATGTTCCTTGTAGTTTTTAAGGGGAATCTTTGAAAAAATCAGAAAGTTCACTCTGCTAATTCTCACTAAATATAGCAAAACAAGGATAACGACTTCCAGGGCAGAAAAGCCCTGAAATAGGTATTTTCAAATCACAATAAAAAAAGTTCAAATAGTTGACCTGTAACGGATGTACTCCATTTTGAAAATTTACGAAGTTTTTAAGGGAATTCTACCTGTGGTTCAAATATTTTCCAAATGATTGGAATTTAAAATATATGAAACAGAAATTTGTTTTGACACGTGACTTTTTCAACCAATAAACGGGGTCCGGCACTATAAGCAAATTTCGTTTAAGTGCCGACTTTCGGCACTCTATCCACGGCCAATAAAATTTACATACCACGGTAGGTCACACCACGGTAATTTTATTATATTTTTTTTGAACTGGAAGTTTGAATACCGGAAAATAAACATCTTACTGGAAAAAAGTAGTTACTTAATAATAATAAAAACTATTATTATTGAAAAAGTATATTTATCGGGAAGATTTAAAATTAATACATAAGACTTTATTGACAGCCATTAACAAACCATAAAACGTATGCTTTTTACGGCAAGCAAAAGTTAGTTTATTTTTTTACTTGATTAAATTAATTGTGATTCTTTAAAACATATATATATATATATATATATATATATATATATATATATATATATATATATATATATATGTATGTATGTATGTATGTATGTATGTATGTATGTATGTATGTATGTATGTATGTATGTATGTATGTATGTATGTATGTATATAAATTAGTAAAAAATATTTATCTGACTTTTTTTATTAATTCATTACTGCAATGTTTTTAAGTTATTTGTGTATGTAAATTCAACAAGAGTGCTCAATAAATAAAATCAGAGTAATATATTTTATTTTATGTAATAAATTTAAAATGAAACTACTTAATTATCACTACTTTAAATCTCATGCTTATTGCAATTTTTTCGTATAGGCACACAGTGGGATAATCATGAATATTCAAAAATGCAATTAAATGGATTGGTATCACAATCTAAAACTTTTTCAACAGCTTTTTAACATTATTCTTTAGATGTCTTACATTAATAATTGGAGAGCACAGAATCTAGAAATCAATAATCTAATTAATGATTCTTTGCAAAATGATTCTGATGACAATCTACAATTTATTAACAATGAAGTTGAATCTCTTTGTTCTGAGTCAGCTAAAAGTAGTAATTGATCATTATTTATTATTATTAATAAATATCATTATTATTGTATTAGGGTCACTCACCCTAATACAATAATAATGATAAAATAATAACCAGTTGGTACAGTTAAGGGATCTAAGTTTGTGAATGACTTTGTAAATAAGAGGGTAGACTTTAGAATACATATTAAAATATTTAAGAATTATGCTACGTGTTATTAATTTTGTTTTGTTAAGTTATTAGTCATCCTAATAAAAAAATAATTCAATACATCCCTCAAATCATATCAAATCAACATCACAACAACCATAAAAACTAGGGTTTAAAAATTAGGGTGAATAGACATAAAAACTCTGTCTTGTTAGTATAATTTAAAGTTATTAACAAATTGTACAATAAAAATATCTGTTTTTATACTATTTACAGTAAAACAAGCAATAAGATAAAAAGTAAAACATAATATCAATAGTATCTTAATGCTTTTCTTTTAGGTTGCCTGTCTTTCAAGAGATGGTGGGATTAAATTAAAAGAAAATATTAACATGTTAGAAAGGTAATATTATGATGCTTTTGTGGGGACCAATAGCACTGAGGAAACACTAAATGTGCAAAATAATAACAAACACAAAAGTTTTTCAAAGCGTATTAATGGTAGAGTAACTTTCAAGTTTATAAAATTTTATTTGTCTATGCTTTTGTAGTTCATGGTGTTAATTTTTTTAACAATTTCTTATATGCAGACTTAAAAAAATGGCTATTTTTGAGTTATTTCAAAGTAGGTTTTAAATTTTTGAAAAATTATTTTTTTACCTTGCATCAGCAGAAACATTTCAAAAAAGTCAGAAGTTCTCACTGGTTATCAAATATTTTGGAGACCTGAGTGTGCTACTGACATGCATATTTGATAAATAAGAATATTTATCAATATATTTATTCAAAAAACAATATCTTTTGTTTTCAGAATCAACTTCAGAGTCTGGTACAGAGAATGAATACACACTTTGTTTGAGAACCAGAAATCAGGGACAGACCATTACTGTTATTAAAGAAGATATTGGGTAAACCATGAGAACTGATGTAAGTTTCCATACATATTTGATAATTAAGAATATTTATTTATCAATATATTTTGATGATGAAATGGATACAACCAATAAAATGACTGCCATAGAGGCCTAAAAAATCTTTTAGGCCTCTATGGCAGTCGCAACACTTTGCACCAAAATTTGCACTTTTTAAGGATTGATTGATTGAGCTGAGTTTTTTTTACTAAAGTTTGGCACAAGGTGATGCAAGAGAAATAGGTACTCAAATTTTTTTACACATCACATTGACATGATCAATTACCAAATATGTCATATACTTATCTGTAGCACACTCATGTCTCCAGATATTTGATAACCACTAAGAGTTTCAAACTTTGTAAAAAAATGACATCTGCTGATGCAAAGTTCAAAAAAAAAACTATTTGTAAAACATTATAAATATACTTCAAAATTTCTCAGCATCTTTTTAGTCTCCATAAAAGTCAATAAGAAAAAATTGTTGATTTCATTTTTCTAATTTTAGGGAGTTAACAGTTTAAGTGGCTATAATTACTAGGGAACAGAAATTTTGTTGATTTTGTTGTATCTATAAGAAATGACAACATCTCATGAGAGATGTGTGGCCACTTATGAGAGTTGTGTCATTTTGTTCAACTCTCAACTCTTAACTTCGAAATATGAATTGGTCTCTACGCGGAAAAAAGAATTATGTGCGGTACTTCCAGAGACGTAGGAAAGGGTTGAACTGCAAACCTCATGAATACAAGGCGAGCGCTCTTACAACTATTCTACTACCGCACTAAAGTTGACAACAATTTAGCTGATTTTGACATTGACGAAACCCTGAAGTAACAAAACAGACTTAATATAAAAATTTTTTTTATTTACCTGTAAAGATGGTAAATTGGTTAACTTTTCTGAAAGTTTTTAACGTTTTCAGTCAGTTTAAGCTGTTCTTGTCGGGTAGTTAATGGATTATTTTTTTGAAGTTTCATTAGTTGCTTGTTATTGTAACCGAAATAACTTTACTTATATGGTTTGAAATTCTAAATTAATTAAATTTGGTTTTTATATATTTATGCCTTTATACTTTCAACTTTTATTTAGCTTGTGTCATGACGAAAAGAAGCGAAGTTATGGTAGTCGATACAAAGTGGAAGTTCAAAAGGTATTGCGGTAGGCCCTAGCAAAGTTGTTGGCAGGAATGGTGGGCGTCTCCAGAAAGATACTGATGCAAAATAGAAAGTTGTTTTTTGTAATGAATTCTTTTTCGCCAGAAAATATGTGCTATTCTTTAATTGTATTTATTATGTTGGTTTAACATTGCTCTACAACATAATGACATCGTCTTTACGTCAGTATTCTGACCTCGTTCCGACGTTGGTTTAACATCGCTCGACGTTGGTTTAACATCGCTCGACGTTGGTTTAACATCGGAATTCTGACGTCGCCCGATGTCTTTTTTTCGACGTTGCCTAACCTTTCCATTTCCAAATTAAATCCGACATCGATCCGACGTTGTTCCGACGTCACTTTGCCCACTGGGTCAAGTATAATTTCATGTGTGGTTTAGAATTAAGGTGAAACATTCTATTGTTGATGGGTCCCATCATATAATCAAACTTCTTTATTTATTAAGAGGTCAAACAGTCGAAGTTAAGGATGCCGTTACAAAGTCAATTCAAAATGGGGCATTTCATGCTCATTCTGAGTCTCTTCTTATTTCTCTTCTTGCGAGCTCATCGAATGAAAATAGAACTTTTGTAGTTAACATGATTCTGAAAGTTAGAGGAGATTCAGAGCAAGGTGATGCAAGTGTAAAAAACCGAAAAAAACCTATGCTGAACTTTGGTGCTGTGACTCTCCTTGAACTCAATGACTAGAGTAATGAACAAGTCTTGGAGCCGAATTTCACATCCCAAATGACAAAAAAAGATTTATAAAAAGTAATAGATTTTCCTATAGAAGTACCTTACTATCCTCCCTACAACCATGTGAGAGAGTTGTAGTGCCAAGTCATGTGAGAGAGTTGTAATGCAAGTGACTAGGCAATTGTTTTTTCAAAGCAAAAATAGAGCACAAACATGTTGTTCCAAATCTGAAATCCAAGAAAGATTTAATCAAGCAATTTAGAGCTGATGTTCAAGCTTGATTTTAGTGAAAATTTTTACAGGCTTTGTGTTGCTGATAAGCAATTTTTCAAGCTCAGTACAACTTTTTGATTAATTTGTTTAATATTTCAAGTTGTTGAAAGCTTTTTACTTAATCTGCTTGTAAAATGATAAAATGGAACGCTTCAAAAAACACCAATTTTATGTTCTTTTCAGTATGTGACTATTATTAAACTCTACAAAACTAATTTTCGCTTTAAAAAAATTTCCTTTCAGGGAAATACACTCACATTTTTAAATATAGATAATAAAAAACATTTCACATAGAGTAATAAGGGATATATTAATAGAATTTCTACCCCAAAATTATGGAGGAAATAGTATTTTCCCCAACCAAGTTTTAGCAAAAACTGATAATAAAGAAAAAGGCAAAAAGGAAACTTTAGTGACACATTTTAGAAATAATGCTGTATATTTTTTTAAATTTGTTAATCTGACTACTTAGGTTACAAACTGGTTTGCTCCCTTATATATCGAAATTTTGTTAAAACACAGCTCTTATTGAAAGAAAGATATAAAAAAATCCTCAAGTGGTTCTTCTTGTAATTGTGGCCGGCATATTGAAAAACCTTTAACTGAGAAAACGCGCAAAAAGTGAAATAAATATATAAATGAATACACAGAGTATATTTCATATAAGTATAAGAACGACAAATAAGTACACAATAAAACGACATATAAGTACACAAAGTATATTTCATATAAGTATAAGAACGACTTATATCTCGTTTGAATCTTTTACTGTGTAATAGGCTGGATACATGTTCAGTTTTTTAAAAATTAGGATTGACGATTTCATCTCAATGTTAAAACTTCTTATGGCGACATAAACACCAAACATCAGTACTAACAGTGTCACAAGTTTCGTTTTTCGTATACAATCCCATTTTTCCACTGAAAGGCTCATTAGCATTTAGTGTTTTGCCGTGAACATATTTTCAAAGTTCATTTACATAAGTGAGCCTCTCACACATAGGTCTGATCTTGTTT
Organism: Hydra viridissima; assembly: GCF_058129835.1. NCBI lineage: Eukaryota > Metazoa > Cnidaria > Hydrozoa > Anthoathecata > Hydridae > Hydra > Hydra viridissima. The sequence continues at coordinate 33,983,117 of NW_028324300.1, forward strand.
AGTGAGCCCCTCAAACATCTGATCTTGTTTAAAGCCTCTAAGGGAAGGCCAGGACCTGGCTTGCAGTTGTCAGTGCCACTTTTAATTTGCTGCTATTGAATTTACACCAATTGCTTGCACCCGTTGCGTATTGTGGGTAGTGCCAGTTGTTAACTTTCGATGATGTGACATGAAAAAGAGTGATAAGTGCTGCTAATTTCATGGCGACTAAATCACTAGTATTCTGTCTAATAAAACTAGTCTAACAAATTTTGCAGTCTATCAATTATCGCATCTCTGAATCTCCCTTGAACACCAAGCTCTCTCAATTTTCATAGCATTTTTTCAATTTCTACGGGTTTTAACACGCTTTTGATAGTGTACAACACATTTCAATTTTGTCACTCTAGTATCAGGATAAGCATCTTTAAGATTACACTGCACAACAAATTTTTAAAAAAGTCTTACTTCCTGAAAAGTTTTAGGTTATTGTGACAGGTACCTATAGGGTATGCACAATTATAGTTTTTGTTTTACTGCATCAAGTAGGAACTCTAAGAAATAGACATTTATATGTTTACCTATTTAATCACGTTTATGTTCCGCATGAGCCATTAGTTCAACAGAATTAAAAATGTTTTGCTCCTGATTTTCTTTTGTATTCAACTTCTGGTGCATCACGTTGCAGTGTCAAACAGTAGTCAGCAAGCATTGACGAATTCCAGTTGCCCTGGTATCGTTTCTCCATTGTAGCAATGTCCTGGCGAAACCGCTCACCGTGTTCATCACTGACAGCACCGAGATTCACGGGGAAGAAGTCCAAGTGCGACTGAAGAAATTGAACCTTGAGTGACATGTTGCACTTCATTTTCTGGTATGCGCGGATAAGTTTGTCTACGACTTCAACGTAGTTTGACGCTCTGTAATTGCCCAGGAAATTTGTCAACAACGTCTTTCCAGGCATTTTTTTCCTGGCCAACTAACAGCTCTTCAAACCGCTTGTCACTCATAACATATCTGATCTGGGGACCAACAAAAATGCCTTCTTTGATCTTCACATCTCTTATTCTTGGAAACATCTGTCTTAAATAGTTAAAACCTTCACCTTCCTTGTTCAGTGCTTTCACAAAATTCTTCATGAGTCCAAGTTTTATGTGTAGAGGAGGCAAAAATATCTTTGCTGGCTCGACAAGTGGTTCGTGTGCAACATTTTTCTGTCTTGGAACTAACTTTTTGCGGAGTGGCCAGCTCTGTCGACAATAATATGACTCTTTGGCACGGATGTCCCATTCACAGATGAAACAACAGTACTTGGTATAGCCAAGCTGCAGTCCCAGTAACAGAGCAACGACTTTCAGATCTCCACAGATATTCCAGTTGTAACTGCTATACTTGATGTGCTTGAGCAACAGTTCCATATTCTCATATGTTTCTTTCATGTGTACCGCGTAGCCAACAGGTACTGACGGATAAACGTTGCCATTGTGTAGCAGAACAGCAGGCTTTGCATTGACGAATCAATGTAGAGACGCCACTCTTCTGGATTGTGATTACAACCCAAGGCCGAGAACAATCCTTCAATGTTACAACAGAAACAGGGACTGTCGACTTGAGCAAAAAATTTGGGGATATCATGGTGCCGGCTTCTTAACATAAAAATTTTCGTACCTGGTGACAGCAGACACCATCCCTGCAGCCTGGAACCCAGCAACTCGGCTTTTGCTTTTGACAGACCCAAATCTCTAACCAAATTGTTCAATTCTGACTGTGTTATTAGATGTGGATCACCTGATGAGCAAGGTTCAAAATCTGGGTCAATGTCACTGTCAGTAACCTGCACTGGAGTTTCTTCATCTGGTTCATCTAAGGTCAAATCCTCTGGTGGTTTCGGAATTGGGAGACTGTTGTCATGTGGCACAGGTCTCATTGCTGAAGGCAAATTAGGATATTCAATTGACTTATTGTTTTTGGAAGAGAAACCAGATATATTAGTCAAACAAAAATAACAGTCCGTCACATGGTCTTTTTTTTCTCGCTAGATCATCGGAACAGCAAACGGCATACTCTTACGAGTGCCTCTGAGCCAGGCTCTTAGATTGACACCGCATGTTGTGCAGCAAATGTGAGGCGCCCATTCCTTGTCTTGGTCACCAATTTTGCAGCCAAAATACGGATGATAAGCTTTCTTCACAAGAGCACTTATAGAACGTCTCTGAGACGCAAGTGTATATTTGCCACAGATATAGTAGAGTGTATCGCAGCTGTTACAACATTGACGAGACATATCACCAGACAGCAAAACGGCTATAGCATTAAATTTACTAACTATTATATTGATACAGACACTGTACTTACTATAATGATGCACACACACACACACACTAGCTGCACAAACTGTTGCTGATGAGTCTCTAACTGGAGTGAGATGGTTGGATATAAATTTAAGTAAAAACTTAGATAAAATTGAAGGTTTCTCTTAAACGGTACGTGATACGTAAATTTTGATGTAATATTTGTGATCAGCACCCAAAAATCTTTAAGAAACACCTAACAAGAAGCAAAAAATGTGTTGTGCGGTGTTATTATAACATTCCATTAAAAAAAAAAATCGGTTGAGATTAAGCAACATTGTGAGGAGACATTTCTGAGAGATATCTATACGCTTTATTTATCAGTTTTATCCATGGATAATAATCTTGTCTTAAATAAGTTGATGCTCAAAATAGTTTACCAAACATAACTGACTTATAATATTTTAAAACTCTTTGATGCCTTTTTTAGGCCGTACGCATCGGTGATTGTCATTTTCCAGTGATCTTCGATGATTGGAAAATACGATTAGCTCCTTACCACTCCATTCCACTCGCAGAACCAATAAAGTTCAGTTTTGCTACTGGATAAAGGCAGTATGATCACTTTGAGCAAGGATCTATTTAGAGAGCACCCGTGTATCACCTCAACATCTAAAATTTTCCTACTGTCCATTGAGAGTACTGCAAACACACCATCCGTACTTTGTTACCAAGCCCTTGTAATGCATTCGTACTTTGTTACCAAGACTTTGTTGTCAATAGTATTGAGACTTTATTGAAACAACCTGATGACAATTGAGGAAAATAATCTACGAACTTTGGATATTGGTGTATTATCACATAATACACCAATATCCAAGCTTTCATATTTATTTTGAAATTGTTCCTCTGTAATATTAACTATTTTCAAGACAAGTTTTCCATGGTTTTGGCACGATTATGAGGATCATGAATCTTTGAGTTCCTGAATGCCCTTGTGTTCATAATTTCCGTTTTTCATTGACTAATTTTGAAGTGTAAAAGTTATTTATATTTTTTTAAACTTTGAATAGACGATTGAAAGTTCAAAAGCAAGTCCACACTTTTAACTTTTGCGTAGGAAAACTTTTAGGGATAACCACTATAATTTTTAAAACCTCTTCCCCAGCCACCCCCATACATAAAGCAATCTAAAGCAGGTATAAAAAAATTAGTTGTATATCCACTAATTATCGAATTTGTAAAAATTTCAAATTTATTCTTAATATCTTTACTGCTATTATTATTACTGCTACGTTGTTATTGATTATTATTATTATTATTACTAGCAAAAAGCAGCCCGTAATACGGGTTATGGTCGGTCTGTTACTTAACAGACGGACCATATTAATAGTGGCAGTTTTCCACAATTTAAAGTTGCGAAACCTTAACTATACCCTTTTAGAAAAACGCCTTCAAATTGGCAAAATTAAACCATCTGTAAAATTAAAATAAAAAGTATGCAGATGTAAAATAATTTACCAATTATTCAACATTATTTAAGTAATTTACAACTGACGTAAGTCACATCAGTGTAAGGCAGAACCATTTTCCTCGACATTACTAAGCTCAACACAATATGTTTTTGGTTACTAACACAAAATAATAACACTTTATCATGCTTTAAATTGACGAAAAAGTAAGGCTATATTCTTGTTATATTTTTTATAACATGAATTTTAATAAGATTAATATTAAGCAAACGTAAATTATACATGATTTATTAATTTTTTGGTATCCCCTTGATACATTTTTCTTTAAAACAGGAAAATGTCTTTAAAACGTTAAATGCACATAGCCAAATAAATTTATTAAAAATAACTGACCATTACTATTTATGGCACTAATCTGACCATTTTTATATATGTCCTCTTTGTTTCAATAGCTTTTAGTAAACGATAACTTACTACCATTTGCTAAAAATTCCTTTTGTTACTCGAAATTTAATTCTCTTAAATATTGACACTAATAAAGGACCTCCCTTCCCCGTTTTTGCCTTAATGGTGGTTAGGAGAATAGTTATTTTTATTAAGAGTAGTCAAGTTTTTGATGAAGACCTTTTACCAGAATAATGAAATGTAAAACAATGATTTACGTGTATAAGAGTTTTTTCTTTTTAATATTTATAAGATTTAAACATATATAAGAATTTTTTCTTTCCTCAAAAGTGTTGCAAATCCAAACTAAGCTAATTAGTTAAAAACCTTATAAAATTTAAGCAACTCGATATTTGAAAAATGCGCTAAACTACAATATTCAC